>NW_024056029.1:124299-235808 GCF_902713615.1 Scyliorhinus canicula
CCCGTACCCCACTTACCTTTTTGGACGCAGGACAATTTAGAACGGCCAATCCACCTGTCTCGAAATTTCATCCTTTCCCGAGCCCTGAACCCACATCTTTCTCTAGTTTCTCTCCCATCTCCCCTGATGCCCTCTTAGGGCTGATCTTGTCCATGAGACCCAGCTCCTGCTCCATCGACCATATTCCCACTGAGCTATCTGATCAGCCAACTACCCTGTGTCCATGGATATTGTCAACATTTCTCTCTCTTCAGGTACTGTCCCTCTGTCCTTCAAATCTGCCATCCTCAATAAAACAAACCCTTGACCCTGCCATCCTCACAAATTACTGTACCAGCTTCAACCTCCCTCCAAACTCTTTGAACATGTTGTCATCCCCCAAATCCTTGCCCATTTTTCCCAGAACTCCCATGGTTGAACCCTTCAATCAGGTCTCCGCCCTGTCAGAGCGGTGAATACAAGAGACAAACAGAATCTTACCCGGAGAGAAGACAGACAATCCGGGAGCTTGGATCCAAGGGCAGCACGGTAGCACAGTGGGTAGCACTGTTGCTTCACAGCACCAGGGACCCGGGTTCGATTCCCGGATTGGGTCACTGTCTGTGGGGAGTCTGCAAGTTCTCCCCGTGTCTGCATGGGTCTCCATCTGCACTGTAAATTCTCTGATTCTATGAGGTGAGATTGTCCTTTCTGAGCTCCAGCCAGGTGATGTTAAACACTCAGGCGGGAAAGACAAAAATCTACGACGTGTTTAAAACAGCTGATTTATTTCACCAATATCATAGAATTTACAGTGCAGAAGGACATTTAGCCCAGCGAGTCTGCACTGACCCTTGGAAACAGCACCCCACTTAAGCCCCACGTCTCCACCACATCACCTTTATCCCCGTAACCCCACTTAACCTTTTTGGACACAGGACAATTAGGAATGGCCAATCCACCTAACCTGTACATCTTTGGACTGTGGGAGGAAACCAGAGCACCCGGAGGAAACCCACGCCCACACGAGGAGAATGTGCAGACTCCACACAGTGACCCAAGCCGGGAATCGAAGCTGGGATCCTGGAGCTCTGAAGCAGCTTTGCTGCCGTGCTGCCCTCTGGGGGGGGGGGGGGGGGGGGCGGGTGTTATGTGTGTCTTGGTGCTTTCCCAGGCACACCGGTGTTGAAATCCTTCCACAGACAGAACAGACAAATATTTCTCCTTCCACATTCAAATTCAAGTTCGGAGGAGGAACAGTTAATTTTCTGACTGAAAATCCTCTTCTGATCCCCAGTAACTGTCAGATGACGTGATGTTTGATTTGACTTTCCTGTCTGTCAATCCACTCCTTGTGACCCTAATAAAACCAATTTGCACAGATAGGTCCAGGCCAGAAACTTAGAACAGATAACTCTCGTTCCCTGGGCATAATTATTGCTCTCGAGTTCCCCAAAGCTGCCAATCCCTGTCCCACACACTCTCCCCTTCCCGCAAACTCACCACAATGATTTCAGCGTCACCAATACCGAGATGAACATTGAATTCCAGATTCAGAATTGAATTTACCCTCCACCAATTGCCATGGTGGGATTTGAACCCTTGTCCCCAGAACACTAGCCTGTGTCTGTGGTTTGCTGGTATAGTGAATCCCCATGGAGAGTGGTACCGACCTGGAACTCGATGCTTACACTCAAAGACCAATAATATCCAGGTTCAGATTAATCAAGTGACTCTCTCAGGTCTCAATGCCGTGTTTGATTTCACTTTGCTGTGTTTAAATCCTCCCCTTGTAACCCCTGTAAAAGGAGTTTCCAGAATCCATCACTGTCAGTCCTGCTGAGTGGACAGGGCTCACCGCGCATGCTCCCTGCTGCACACTGGCCCCCCGGAGGATGATGGTGGTTAACTGGATAAAGGCTCTGCAGGAAAACCTTCCCGCTCTGTGCAAACTCGGCATTGGTAATTTCTTGTTTTAGCTTCTCGGCCCTTTGAGGTCATCATAATTACATTCAGTAACCTGTGTGTGGTAAACTCCACTAGTACCGCATTGCATGTATTACGGTACTGCCCACGTATTACAGGTACCACAGTAAATCCCAGCCTGCTGGCTCCTCCCAGCAGGATTATATAAGTGGAAGCTCTCCTTGCGCTGCTCTCATTCTGGTTCCAGCTGCAGAGGGCACAACTCTTGTGCAATAAAACCTCGATTGTTTCACCATTCTCGACATGTGGTAATTGCGGGAGATCAATTTGTTGCACAAGATTTCAAAAGATGAACATCTTAATCAAGCCTGACTGGCTGAGCTGAGCCCTCACGCAGCCAATGCCACGTCCACCTTCGCCACTGGCTTTCCTGTTTCGAAGGCTACCTCATAAGCAGCCACTGTACACCTCTCGGACCCACAGAAGCTCCAAATCCTCTACTCACGGGTGAGCCCTGAAATTTTCCCCTCATCCGGGATGCCCTCACCTACACAGAAGCGATGACGCTACTAAAGGGACATTACGTTTAGTAAGTCGGTGAATCATGTGCACGCCAGGCACCTCCTGGCCATGAGACAGCAACAAACAGCAGAGAAAGTAACATCAGAGAGTGAACTACAGATGTGGGAGAGGGGAAGGGGAAAGCAAAGAGGAGAAAGGGTAAGGAAAGGTGGATAAGATTGGGGGGGGGGGGGTTCTCTGCTGTTTGGCGTTTCACGTCTTTTGTTCTCTCTGGGGACTGCCATTAGCTCTATTTCCCCATGGTTTCTGTGGCCATTAGCACCTGGTTTCCCGTGGCTATGACTCATCCTTTCATTCTCACTCGACAGTACGATTATTTCCCACTTCTCTATCTGTTCGCTTCGACAGTCATCGGACTCGAAACGTTAGCTCTTTTTTCTCCCTACAGATTCACACAGACTGAAACTTCTTCAAACGTTAACTTTGTTTCTCTCGCCAGATGTGGCACTGCTGCCTCACAACGCCAGCCACCTGGGTTTAATTTCAGCCTTGGGTGACTGTGTGGAGTTTCCACATTCTCCGCGCGTCTGTGTGGGTTTCCTCTGAGTGCTCCAGTTTTCTCCAACCGTCCAAAGATGTGCAGGTTAGGGGGATTGACCACTCTGAATTGCCCCTTAACAATATAATGATCTTATTGTCACAATGTAGGCTTCACATTAACACTGCAATGAAGTTACTGTGAAAAGCCCCTAGTCGCCACATTCCGGCACCTGTTCGGATACAGAGGGAGAATTCAGAATGTCCAAATTACCTAACAGCATGTCTTTCGGGACATGTGGGAGGAAACCGTAGCCCCCGGTGGAAACCCACGCAGACTCAGGGAGAACATGGCAAACTCCACAACAGTGACCCAAGCTGGCAATCGATCCCGAGACCCTGGAGCTGTGAATCAACAGTGCTAACCACTGTGCTACCAAGTGGAGTTACTGGGTTACAGGGATAGGGTGTAGGCATGGTCTTAAGTAGCGTGCACTTTCCAAGGGCCAATGGCCTCCTCCTGCACTGTAAATTCTATGAATTCTGTAGGATTTTCTCTCTCACAGTCTCCTCCGTGGGTCTGTCTGGTGCTATTGCCGATATTAACACTGTGCTTCACAGTGCTAACTGCTGTTTGTATCTTTTATTTCACTACTGTGACAGGGCAGAGACCTGATTAAAAGGATCAAACATGGGAGTGCTGGGAAAAGATGGGCAAGGATTTGGGAGGTGACAACAAGTTCAAAGAGTTTGGAGAGGAGAGGGAGGTTAAACTCGGGGACCTGGGGTGGAGGGTGTTGCACATGGCAGTGCCGTGCAACCCTCAAATCAAAACTTCACGGCTCTGCCAGAGACCTGCTCCTTTTGCGGCCTAGTGGAGACTGTGGAGCACGTTATGTTGTCTTGTCCCAGGCTGCACCCCCTCTTTGATTTCTTGACAACGTTGTTGTTGAAGTTTTGTTTGCACTTCAGCCCCACGCTCCTGATCTATGGACATCCGGTGCGGCGAGAGGCGGGGAAGGCGGAGGACGTCCTCGTGAACCTGCTCCTGGCCCTGGCCAAACTAGCCATTTATCGGTCCAGGAGCGGGCGAGCGAGGGGATCGTCCGGCCCCGGCTGTCTGCCCCTCTTCCGCGGCCTGGTTCACGGCCGGGTGTCCGTGGAGAGGGAGCAGGCGGTGTCCAGGGGCACACTGGAAGATTTCCCGTGCTCGGTGGGCGCCGCAGGGGTTGGATTGCCTTATCTATCCGATTTTCACATTTTAATTGACGGGTTTTAGCTAAGTTTCTGTTCCTGTTTTGTTTCTTTTTGAGTGTGCTCCACCTATTGTTTTTGGGGCATCCCCTCCTTTGATTTATCCATCATTTAATTTATGTTCTTTTACTTGGTTTTTCACACCCAGCACCATGCTAAGGCAGGTGCTGGCTTAATCCTGCACATGTATATAAATGTGTAGGTCATACAAACTCACTAAATAAAAAACACAAAGCACATGATTTATCAGTAGTGCGTCCCCAAAAGAGCAGGAGATGGAAGTTGAAGATGGGGCAATAATTTGTAAGGATGGCAGGGTCAAGGGTTTGTTTTGTTGAGGAGGGGGTGATGATGGCAGATTTGAAGGACAGAGGGACAGTACCTGAAGGGAGAGAAATGTTGACAATATCCATGGACACAGGGTAGTTGGCTGATCAGTAGCTCAGTGGGAATAGGGTCGATGGAGCAGGAGCTGGGTCTCATGGACATGATGAGCTCTGAGAGGGCTTGAGGGGAGATGGGAGAGAAACTAGAGAAAGATGTGAATTCAGGGCTCGAGATAGGATGAAATTTAGAGACAGTTTGGTCCGGTGGGCTCGTGGAAGGGAGGGAAGCAGCAGAGGCAGCTGATCGGATTGACTCAATCTCAGTCACAAAGAAGCTCCACAAGCTCCTCACACTTCTTGTTGGAGGTGAGGATGGAAGAGACAGGGGAGAGCGAGAGTACTTCAAAAGAAACTAAGTTGTGTCAGAGATATTAAAAAGTTCCAACACACTGCGTGTTTCACACAAATCTAATTTATTTGACTTTTAGCCAGAATATTAGCCCCTGTAAATGGGCTGGAGTTTGTTATCAGCAGAAAGAGACCCAAATGAACATGGTTCAGTCCTGAATGTGAAGAACAGCAAAACCCAATCATTATGGTTACTTGTGGCCTCGTTGGTGTCTCAGTAGGAAGGATGAAGTGGTGAATCCCTTCCCACACTTGGAGCAGGTGAATGGCGTCTCCCCGATGTGAATTCGCTGGTGCCTCAGCAGGTGGGATGAACGAGTGAATTCCTTCCCACACTTGGAGCAGGTGAACGGTCTCTCCCCAGTGTGAATTCGCTGGTGTGTGGACAGAGTGGATGATTGGGTGAATCTCTTCCCACACTTGGAGCAGGTGAATGGTCTCTCCCCAGTGTGAATTCGCTGGTGATTTTGCAGGGCGGATGAAGCGGTGAATCCCTTCCCACATTCGGAGCAGGTGAATGGCCTCTCCCCAGTGTGGGTTCGCTGATGTATAGTGAGCTGAATTGATTGTGTGAACCCAGTCCCACAGTGGGAGCAACTATACGGTCTTTCGTCAGTGTGAACACGTTGATGGCGTGTCAGACTCCCAGAACTTTTATAGCACTTCCCGCAGTCTGGACATTTAAACAGTCTCTCATCAGTGTGAACTCGCTGGTGACTCAGCAGGTCAGATGAAACAGTAAATCCCTTCCCACACTCCGAGCAGATGAACGGTCTCTCCCCAGTGTGACTGCGTTGGTGATTTTGCAGGGCGGATGAGTCAGTGAATCCCTTCCCACACTTGGAGCAGGTGAATGGCCTCTCACCAGTGTGACTACGTCGATGAATTTCCAGCTTGGATGGGGAAGGGAATCCTTTGCCACAGTCCCCACATTTCCACGGTTTCTCCTCAGTGTGACTGCATTTGTGGCCTGTGAGGCCTGATGATAGAGCGAATCCTCGTCCACACACACAAATCAAGTACGGTTCCTCCCCACTGCTTTTTCCTTCCATGTTCAAAGAACGATGATATTCAGGATATGATAAATTGAGGACTCTGTCAGATCCTGATGTGATGTTTTGTTTGAGTTTCCGGACTTTGAATCCCCCTCTTCGAACGCCCTGTGAAATTGATTGAAAACAGAAAATAGGGAGTGAGAGAGAACCCACAAAAACACAAAGGCAGGTTGTGAATTTACTTAATGATTCTGGTCATTTCTTGGGGCTGCTCTGGGAAAAAGTGACCATGAAAACTATGGATTGTTCTAAAACCCAATTGACCTCTTTGGGAGGAGAGAGAAAGAGGTGAAGAGGGATTTTGTATGTCTGCAAGACATATTAAGACAAAGCATATTCGACCTTGAGCTTCATAAATTGAAATATTGATGCTGAAACTATGCTTCTGGCAGCATAGTGGTTAGCACTGCTGCCTCACAGCTCCAGGGTTCCGGGTTCAATTCGAGTCTCGGGTGACAATGTCTGGAATTTGCAATTTCTCCCCGTGTCTGCGCAAGTTTCCTCCGGTTTCCTCCCACAGTCCCAAGATGTGCAGGTTGGGTGGATTGGCCATGCTAAATTGCCCCTTAGTGTCCAAAGGTTAGTTGGGATCACTGGGTTCCAGAGACAGGTGGAGGGGTGAGCTTAAGTAGGGTGTTCTTTCCAAAGGCCAGTGCAGACCTGATGGGCTGAATGGCCTCCTTCTGCACTGTAAATTCTATGATTCTGCACTGAAGGAATTCTATGAAGCTCTGGTCACCACGCTTCAGGAAGAATATGAAGAAGGCAGAACGTTAGCACTGCTGCCTCACAGCACCGAGGTCCCAGGTTTGATCCCAGCTCTGGGCCACCATCCGTGTGGAGTTTGCACATTCTCCCCGTGTTTCCGTGGGTTTCGCACCCACAACCCAAAGATGCGCACGGTAGCATTGTGGATAGCACAATGGCTTCCCAGCTCCAGGGTCCCAGGTTCGATTCCGGCTTGGGTCACTGTCTGTGCGGAGTCTGCACATCCTCCCCGTGTGTGCGTGGGTTTCCTCCGGCTTCTCCGGTTTCCTCCCACAGTCCAAAGATGTGCAGGTTAGGTGGATTGGCCATGATAAATTGCCCGTGGTGTCCAAAATTGCCCCTTAGTGTTGGGTGGGGATTACTGGGTTATGGGGATAGGGTGGAGGTGTTGACCTTGGGTGGGGTGCTCTTTCCAAGAGCCGGTGCAGTCTCGATGGGCCGAATGGCCTCCTTCTGCACTGTAAATTCTATGATGATGATGATGTGCAGGTTAGGTAGATTGGCCACGCTAAAGTGCCCCTTAATTGGAAAAAATGAATTGGGTACTCTAAATTTAAAAAGAAAAGGAAGAATGTGAGGTTCTTGGAGAAGGTGCAGAGGAGATTTACCAGAATGGTTCCAGCAAAGGAGGTTGAGGGGAGATTTGATTCAGGAACACAAGATTATGCCAGATTACCATCGGGTGGACAAAGAAACTCTGTTTCCATTCATTGATCGTACAAGTAGTCAGGACACAGATTTAAAGTTTTGGGTAAAACCTGGATTGAACTATATCAGATCCTCAGGGGTCTTGTCAGGGTGGATGTGGAGAGGACGTTTCCTCTTGTGGGAGACTCTGGAACAAGGGGTCACTGTTGCAAAATAAGGAGTCACCCATTTCAGATGGAGATGAGGATTTATTCTCGAGGGTTGTAAGAACTCACGTCCTTAAAAGGCAGTGGGAGCAGAGTCCTTGAATATTTTGAAGGCAGAGCTGGATACATTCTTGATGAGCAAGGGGGAAAGGTCATCAGGGAGAGGCAGGAATGTGGAGTTGAGGTTAGAATGAGATCAGCCGCAGTCTTATTGAATGCTGAGCAGGCTCGAGGGGCCGAGTGGCCTGATCCTAGTTTGTATGTAAAAGGTACAGGAGATATGAGGTGATAGGAGATATATGTTTTTACACAGCGAGTGGCAATGACCTGAAACTTGCTGCCTGTGAGGGAGTTTGAAAATAGAGACATGAATCATTTGATTACAAAAGGAAATTAGATGGACATCAAGGGAAATAAACCTGCGAGGATACAGGGATAGAACAGAAGAATAACTGGATTGCTCCAGAGAGCTAGCATGGGCTCAATGGGCCGAATGCCCTTCTCTGTGCCATCATGTCTCTGACTCTTTTGTGTAATTTAGTTTTGTAATTTAACCCCGGGGGGGGTTCAGATATCACTCAGGTAAATCTGTGCTACATTCCCTCCGAGGCCATTCTATCCTTCCTCAGGTTTGTTACCCAGAACTGAACACAGTTCTCCAGGTTTGGTCTAACCAGGGTTTGTGAATCTCGGGGCTTTTCCAGTCACACTGAGACCTGAAATCTTCCCTCACAGACAGAACAGACAAACCTTTTACCTTCCACACCCAGATGCTGCTGATACTCAGGTTCTGATGAATCGAGTGACTCTGTCAGATCGCGATGTGACGTTTGGTTTGCGTTCCTGTCTGTTAAACCTCCACTTCCAGTATCCTGTAAATTTACAGAAACCTCACTGTCAGTTCAGGATAGAAATTCCCAACATTCTCTCCTCGCCAACTTTGATTAAATATATTCCTGGAGGTTTGATCACATGACCTGCCCCCATCCTCCAGCCATTAATCGGTCAACACATCCATCCTTGTGACACACTGCCTTCCTCGGCCAATTGGGAAGCAAAGGAACTCATTACCTTACAGGACAGTGATTGACTGTCAGCCATTCAACCTTTATCCCATTTTCAATAATTTTATCTCCGCTGAAGAGAAATGTTCAAAGAAAATTTTTAAAAATTCTTCTTTACTGTCCTAATGATTTCCCAGACACAGAGGCATGAATCTCACCAAGGCAGAAAGTAACATTTGAATTCATTAAAAGTTTACTGATGATCATGAAACCATTGTCGATTGTTGTAAAGACCCATCTGGTTCACTCCTGTCCTTCAGTGAAGGAAATCTTCTAGCCTTACCTGGTCTGGCCTACATGTGACTCCAGATCCACAGTCAGCTTGTTGACTCTTAAAATGCTCTCTGAGATACACTCAGTTCAGGGACAATTCGGGCTGGGCAGTGAATGCTGGCCCAGCCAGCAACACCCACATCCCGTGAATGAATAGAAAAGAAAATCTGCCATCCTTACCTGGTCTGGCCGACATGATTCCAAACCACAGCAATGTGGTTGACATTTTAAATGCCCTTGAGGTGGCTGAGAAAGCCACTCAGTTCTAGGGAAATTAAGGATGGGCAATAAATGTTGGCCCAGCCAGTGACTCCCACAAATGATTAAAATAAAATCCTGGAGACTCCAGTCAGTCAGTCCGGGAGAGTTGGTATCCGGTCCAGACTCGCAGTGCATGCTCCCTGCGGCACCTTGTCCTCTGTAAAGGTGGCAGCCGGTAACCCGGGCCTGTCACCGCTCAGTTCTCACTCTGTTCGGTGCTGTTTAAGACGGGACCGTTAACATTTTCCTCGGGAGTTGAAGCCTCCACGGGGTATTTATGAAGCCTCCGGCTCACTCCGCAGCTTCTATTGCTCCCCGGCCCCCCACCGGCTCCAATCCTGAAAGTCGCTCGATTGTTTGTTTCCAGCTCCTTGCACCATCAGCGACTGAATGCACGTGGCTGATTGAATTCTCAGTTTTTGTTCACTTCCCATGTCAACCTCTTGAATTGACTGAAAACTAAAGCGAGTGCAAGTGAATTCTGAATGAACAGGCATGGTGGGCCACACTAGGAAAAAGTGACCATGTAAACTGCGGTAATGGTCAATAAAAAACCCAACTGGTTCAGTAAATGTCCTTCAGAGAAGGGAATCCTGCCAACTGGTCGGGGCCTTCACAAGACTCAGAACTCCAATAGGAGTGAGAGGAGGAAGAGTCAATGAGAGAGAGTAGAGGTGGGAGAGGTAGGCATGAAGAAAGATTTTTATACATGCACAACTTGACCATAAATTTGACACATCTCTAACCTTCAGCCTCCATCACCATAAAGGACAAGGGCAGCATGTGTATGAGAACACATTCACCTACCAATTCCTCTCCCAGTCACACACAGTACGGACATTCTGGACTGGATGAGCAAACATTTACTGCATTTAAACATTGCAAAAGATTATCCATTGTCTTTGCTTCTCTGCTACAAACTCCATTTCCTCAGCACTTACTTGGTAATGGATTTTGTAAAATTTTGTTTTTAATATTTTGGCTTTTGTTTATTTTTAATTAACTTTTTTTTTAGATTACCCAATTCTTTTTATCCCAATTGAGGGGTAATTTTAGCGTGGCCAATTCACCTACCCTGCGCATCTTTTTGGATTGTGGGAGTGAGTCCCACACAGACACAGGGAGAATGTGCAAACTCCATACAGACAGTGACACGGAGCTGGGATCAAACCCGGGTCCTCGGCTAACCACTGAGCCACCGTGCCTGCCCCCAGTGATTTCTTCGAAAGCTTCTTTTACAGGATATTACAAGGGGAGAATTTACAGATGGAAACTCCAATCAAACTTCACTTCAAGATTTAACAGAGTCACTCCATTCATCAGGACCTGAATATCATTGGCCTGTGAATGTGGTAAAAGAAATGTTTGTCTGTTCTGTCCGTGGGAAAAGATTTTCTTTTATTAAAATAAACTCAGAGTACCAAATTATTTTTTTCCAGTTGAGGAGCAACTTTGCATGGCCAATCCGTCTACCCTGCACATCTTTGGGTTGTGGAGATGAGACAGACACGGGAAGATTCACACACAGTGACTCGGGGCCGGCATCAAACCCAATTCCTTAGCGCCATAGGCAGCAGTGCTAGCCACTGCACCGCCGTGTCGCCCTGAGGATTGTGTGTTTCTGACATGCGTCTCTGTGTGACTCAACAGAGCCGCACATGGGGTCAGATATCCATTGAGTTGGTGGGATCCAGAGAGCAGAATTTGCTTGTTTCTTCACTTCTCTGTTGCTACTCTGATCATAGATATCTGGGTCTGTGCAAACCGGGGTAAATGGGAGGTCAAGTACCCAGGACAACGGGTAATGCAGATTGCTGGCCAGGTTGTCTCTATTCTGAGCAATATGGAACAAGCTTCTCCCAGTCATTGAAAATGTTGCCCCCAACAAACATGGCGGCCGCACATGCGCTCTGCTGCTCATTGTCCCGAATAAAGATGGCGGTCGTTATCACGAAACGATCACCGGACCCTCGCAGCCCCGCTCCGTGAAACGGGGGAACTAGGAAGTGATTTTTCCGGGTATGGGCTTGGACAACATGTTTAGAAAACTTTTCCACCCACGAGGCAGATCCATCGCTCCCGTGTTCAACAATATTCCTCTTACCCTTTGTGGATCCGAAATAAAAGCACCTCTCCACCGCCATTACCCGCACTGCGCATGCTTCAGTCGAAGTCCCACCCACACCCTCACTCACTCCGATTGGTTGGAGTGTCGGTCCCGGTCGGTCCTCCAGTCCCGCCCCCTCTTCCTATTGGTCCGGAGCTGCCGTCAATCACTCTCGACATTGTGATGTGGTGCATGCGCAGTGCAGCTCATGTCCAGGGACAGTCGCTTGTTTGTCTCATCTTCAGGCGGGAAGGAGGCGGGTAAGCGGAGGAGGCGTTAGGGGCAGTGGGTGGGAGGGGAGGCCTCAACACCCCCAATAACAAACTAGCGGCTTCGCTTTGAGGTGTCCAGCGCTGTCTATCCCCTGACCATGTGCTGCTGATTTACTAGCTTTATCCCCACAGTATCTTTCACAGTCAGCAAATGTTTTCCCTTTGCTATATCCATTTCTATTCCACTTCTGAGCTTCTATTGACCATCACATTTTGCATTGCTTTTATTCCCTGTAATTCATCTGTACATCCTGAAATGTTAACTCTTTCTCCACAGTTACTGCTTGGCCTGTGGAATATTTTCAGAATGTTCTCAGTTTACTTCAGATTTCCAGAAGCTGCAGTATTTTATTTTTATTGAAGTCAGGACGGTGTGTGATTTTGAGTGGTCTTTGCCACAGTTCCCACAGCACAGTGTGGATGCACTGGTGTGTCTGCAGATGGAATGAAGTAGTGAATGGAGATCTGTAACTCATGGCGTTCCACAGTGATCAGTACTGGGACCTCTGCTGTTTGTAATATATATAAATGATTTGGAAGAAAATGTAGCAGGTCTGATTAGCAAGTTTGCGGATGATATGAAGATTGCAGGATTGCAGATAGTGATGAAAATTATCATAGAATACAACAGGATATAGGTAGGCAGCAAAATTGGCTGGAGAAATGGCAAGTGGAATTTAAACCGGACAAATTTGAGGTGATACATTTTGGTAGATCCAATTCAGGTGGAAGCTGTAAAATAAATGGCAGAACCATCAGGAGCAGAGACACCGAGAGATCTCGGCGTGCAGGCCCACAGATCCTTAAAAATGGCAGCACAGATGGAAATGGTGGTGAAGAAAGCAGACAGCAAGCTTGCCTTCTTAGGATGGGGTATTGAGTATAAAAACTCAAAAGATTATGTTCCAGTTACATAGAACGTTGGTTAGGCCACATTTGGAATACTGTGTTCCAATTCTGGTCACCGCACTTCCAGAAGGACGTGGAGGCTTTGGAGAGAGTTCAGAAAAGGTTTACCAGGATGTTGCCTGGTATGGAGGGTACTAGCTATGAGGGGAGATTGAATAAACTGGGATTGTTCTCCTTGGAGAGACAGAGGCTGAGGGGCGACCTGATAAAAGTTTATAAAATTATTAGGGGTATGGATAGGATAAACAGTTGGACACTTTTTCCCAGGGCGGAATTGAAAATTACAATGGGGCACAAGTTCAAGGTGAGGGGGATGGATTCAGTGGAGATGTGCGGGAGAAGTTTTTTTACACAAAGGGAGGTGGTGGCCTGGAATGCGCTGCCAAGTCAGATGGTTCAGGCAGATACGTTAGCGACTTTTAAGACATCTGGATAGGCACATGAACAGATGGGGTATAGAAGAATACAGGTGGTTGGTCTAGATAGGACATGTGATTGGCACAGGCTTGGAGGGCCGAAGGGCCTGTTCCTGTGCTGTATTGTTCTTTGTTCTTTCCCAGACTCGGAGCAGATGGATAGTCTCTCTCCAGTGTGACTGTGCTGATGTGCTGTGAGATCAGATGATCACCTGAATCCAGTCCCACAGTCCAAGCATCTGAACGGTCTCTCATCAGTGTGAACACTTGGATGGTGCATCAGGTCTTGGGAACTTTTATAGAACTTCCTACAGTCTGACCATTGGAAAGATCTCTCGTCAGTGTGAACCTGTTGGAGTCTTGTTAGATTGAATGTGTGAGAAAATCTCTTCCCACACTTGGAGCAGGTGAATATCTTTCTCCAGTGGGAACTTGTTGGTGTGTCAGCAGGTGGGATAAACAAGTAAACCCCTTCTCACACTCGGAGCAAGTGAACAGCCTCTCCCCAGTGTGCACTTACTGGTGTTTAATAAGGTCAGATGATTGCCTGAATCTAGTCCCACATGGTAAGCACCTGAACGGTGTCTCGTCAGTGTGAACATGTCGATGGAACATCAATTCCTGGGAACTTTTAAAGCACTTTCCACAATCTGTGCCTTTAAAACATCTCACATCAGTGTGAACCCACTGGTGTGTCAGCAGGTTGGATGGGTGAGCAAATCCCCTCCCACACTTGGAGCAGCTGAACGGTCCGGGTGTGACCTCGCCGGTGTGTCAGCAGATGGGATAAGGTAGTGAATCCCTTCCACACTTAAAGCAGGTGAAGTGTCCAACAGGACTGCCCTGATGAACTTCCAGCTCTGACAGGTAACTGAATCCTTCCACACAGCACCCAAATATCTGGAGATTCTCCCTGTTGTTTTTTTTTAAATTTAGAGTACCCAATTATTATTTTTTTATTTTCCAATTAAGGGGCAATTTAGTGTGGCCAATCCACCTAACCTGCACATCTTTGGGCTATGGGGGTGAAACCCACGCAGACACGGGGAGAATGTGCAAACTCCACACGGACAGTGACCCAGGGCCGGGATTCGAACCTGGGTCCTCAGTGCCGCAGTCCCAATGCTATCCACTGTGCCACGTGCCGCCCCGATTCTCCCTGTTGTGACAGTATTTATGTTTCAACAGGTCAGATAGTCGGCTGACTTCTCTTCCACACACATAACACAGAAATAGTTTCTGCTCACTGTGAGCAGTCTTTCCTTCCATGTCCAAAATACAGTGATATATTAGGCGACTCTGTCATATCCTGATGTGATGTTTGGTTTGGGTTTCAAGACTGGCGAGTTCCTCTTCTAATAACCTGTGAAATTGTTTTAAAACAGAAAAATGTGAGTGAGAGAGAACCCACAAAAACACAAAGGCAGGTTGTGAAATTGAGCTGAATGAATCTGGTCACTTGTGGGGCCGGCTCTGGGAAAAACTGACCATGAAAACTGCTGGATTGTCACAAAAACCCTACTGGTTCCCCCAATGTCCCGAAAGACATGCTGCTAGGTACTTTGGACATTCTGAATTCTCCCTCTGTGTACCCGAACAGATGCTGGAATGAGGTGACTAGGGGCTTTTCACAGTAACTTCAATGCAGTGTTAATGTAAGCCTACTTATGACAATAAACATTCAGGAAAAAGGAACCTGCAACTGGTCTGGGCCAACACAAGCTCTGGACACTGTGGGAGCAGAGAGAAAGGGAGTGGCAGGGATAAAAGAGAGGGATTTCATATATCGAAAACTCAACCAGAATGTTAATGCCCAAACACTCAACCTCCACACCTAGAAACACCCGGGTAGCAGCTGGATGTGAACAGCATCACATACAACTGCTCAAAGTCACACACCATCCTGACTTCAATAGAAATAATATACTGCAGCGGCTGGAAATCTGCAATAAAACGAGAATATTCTGGAAATATTCCACAGGCCAAGCAGTAAATGTGGAGAAAGACTTAATGTTTCAGGATGGACGGAATGAATTACAGGGAATAAAAGCGATTCAAAATATGATGGTCAATATAAACTCAGAAGTGGAATAGAAATGGATACTGGCACAGGGAAAACAATTGCTGACTGTGAAAGATACTGAATAATTGGACAGGCAGCACATGGTCAGGGGTCGGACAGTGGTGGACACCTCATTTAGACACAGTTAGGAAAAGTAACAATAAAATACTGAACACAGCTAAATTACACTCATTATTCGAGAGAGTGGAAGTGAGACAATGACAGAGAGCTGATCAGGGAGGGAAGAGGTGAATCTGTGCAATTGATGAACATGGATTCAGATACACAGTAAAGGAGTCACACCAGCCCCAGAGCTATGAAAACTCTCACAGAGAACAGGGCACAGCACTAAACATTCTAAATTGTAGAGGAATGGACAAAATACTCCCCATTCGAACAATTTCACTGTTTTCAATTTTAAACTCTCTTGCTGGAGCCTGCAGCCAGGAAAGATATCAGAAGCTCTGGAGTCAGAGAAAAATCTCCCAGTTGAGGAAGTACCTGGGGCACGGGGGTGATGTCACTGCACAGCTGTTGGTGTGTGATGACATCATGGACAGGAAGACAATATCTGGATCTGTACAAACCAGTGATAACCACACAGTATGCAGGATAGGAGTGTTCTTGAGAGGGTGCAAAGGTGATTTACCAGAATGATTCCACGAATGAGGAATTATAGTTGCAATGTTAGGTTGGATAAACTAGGGTTGTTCTCTTGGGATGAAGCACATTGAGGGGAGATTTGATTGAGGTGTACAAGTTTCTAATAGATTAGATGAGATAAAGAAAAGCTGTTCCCACAAAAGGTTTATGGGACATGGATTTGAGATTTTGCGAAGAGATACAAGGGAATGTGAGGAAGACCTTTTTTTTTAACACAGTGGTAACGACTCAATGCTTAAACTCAAAGGCCGATTACATCCAGGTCCTGATGAATTGGATCTGCTCTTAGTGATGTTTCGTTTGACTTTCCCCTCTGTGAATCCTCCCCTTTTAACCCACTGTAAAAGGAGTTTTCAAACTCCATCTGTGTGAGTGCAGGATAGAAATTGCCCCCATTCTCGCCTCCTGCTCCAGGATCAGTAAACTCAGTTAAAGATCATTTCTCCTGAACAAATCCATTGCAGCATTTCCTTCCTGAAGCCACATTTGTCCACTGAGGCCCGGCACCGGGAGAAAGCGGCAGCTGCCGTTGTGTTGGGTGTTGAGGCGGTGCGGCTAGTTTGTTATTGGGGGTGTTGAGGCCCCCACTGGGTGTTTGTGAAGCCTCCCCTCCCACCCACTGCCCCTAACGCTGACTCCGCTTATCCGCCTCCTTCCTGCCTGAAGATGAGACAAACAAGCGTCTGTCCCTGGACATGAGCCGCACTGCGCATGCCCCACATCACAATGCCCTGGGAGTGATTGACGGCAGCTCTAGAACAACAGGACAAAGGGGCGGGTCTGGATGACCCAGCTAGTGAGGCTGGTCCTCCAACCAATCAGAGTGAACGAGGGCGGGTGGGACTGAAGCATGCGCAGTGCGGGCAATGAAAAATGAAATGAAAATCGCTTCTTGTCACGAGTAGGCTTCAATGAAGTTACTGTGAAAAGCCCCTAGTCGCCACATTCTGTCACCTGTCCGGGGATGCTGGTACGGGAATTGAACCGTGCTGCTGGCCTGCTTTAAAAGCCAGCTATTTAGCCCAGTGAGCTAAACCATCCCCAGGCGAGGTAGAGAAGCTTTTGTCTCGGATCCACAAAGGGTAAGAGGAATATTGTGGAACACGGGAGCGATGAATCAGCCTGGTGGGTGGAGAGGTTTCCCAAACATGTTGTGCAAACCCATATCCGGAAAAAAAATCACTTCCTCGTTCGCCCGTTTCAAGGAGCGGCGTCGAGAGGGTCCAGTGATCGGTTTGGGATAACGACCACCATCTTTATTCGGGACAATGAGCAGCAGAGCGCATGTACGACCACCATGTTTGTTGGGGGCAACATTTTCAATGACTGGGAGAAGCTTATTCCACATTGGTCAGAATGGAGACGGCCTGGCCAGCAAATTGCATTACCCTTTGTCCTGGGGACTTGACCTCCCATTACCCCGGTTTGCACAGACCCAGATAGAACATAGAACATAGAACAGTACAGCACAGAACAGGCCCTTCCGCCCTCGATATTGTGCCGAGCAATAATCACCCTACTCAAACCCACGTATCCACCCTATACCCGTAACCCAACAACCCCCCCCCCCCCATTAACCTTACTTTTTAGGACACTACGGGCAATTTAGCATGGCCAATCCACCTAACCCGCACATCTTTGGACTGTGGGAGGAAACCGGAGCACCCGGAGGAAACCCACGCACACACGGGGAGGACGTGCAGACTCCGCACAGACAGTGACCCAGCCGGGAAAAGAACCTGGGACCCTGGAGCTGTGAAGCATTTATGCTAACCACCATGCTACCGTGCTGCCTCGTAGATATCTATGATCAGATAGCAACAGAGAAGTAAAGAAACAGAAGCAAACCTGCTCTCTGGATCCCACCAACTCAAAGGACGCCTGACCCCATGTGGGGCTCTGTTCAGTCACACAAAGGCCCATGTGGGAACCCTAGGAGCAGCAAGGCGGTGTAGTGCTTAGCACTGCTGCCTATGGTGCTGAGGACCTGGGTTCGATGACGGCCCCAGGTCACTGTCTGTGGACTCTGCATGTTCTCCCCGTGTGTGCATGGGTTTCCTCCAGGTGCTCCGGTTTCCTCCCACAGTTTAACAATAGGTGGATTGGCTATGCTAAATTGCCCTTAATGTCCAGAAAGGTTAAGTTGGGTTAGGGGATAAAGGGAATGGGGTGGAGGCGTGGATCTTAAGTGGGGTGCTCTTTGCAAAGGGCTGGTGCAGACTTGATGGACTGAATGGCCTCCTTCTGCACTGTAAATTCTATGGTTCTTCCCATGTCTGCGTGGATCTCACCTCCACAACCAAAGGTGTGCAGATTAGGTGGATTGGCCAAGCTAAATTGCCCCTTAATTGGAAAAAGACGATTGGGTACTCTAAATTCATTTGAAAATAGGAAATCTTTTCCTACAGACAGAACAGTCAAACATTTCTTCTTCCACATTCACAGGCCAATGATATTCAGCTCCTGGTAAATGGAGTGGCCCTGTTAAATCTTGGGGAAAAATATTTTCATGTAGGTTAGGGGCTCCACAAAGTGTTTTCCAACTCCTCCCACCCATCTCCTTAACAGGTTCACACATTTATTTGTCTGACTAAAAGAATGGTCACTGGTCACACAGTGGTTATCGCTACTGCCTCACGGCGCCAAGGACCCATGTTCAATCCCAGCTCCGGGCCACTGTCCGTGTGGAGTTTGCACATTCTCCCTGTTTAAAAGATTCATCTACTTGCAGACTGAGTTTATCCAGAAGCACAGTGCGGTTTCTGTGCTGACAGATCCACAGTGAACATGATCTTCTCCACACACCAGCTACAAGAGAAGAGAACAATTGGGATTTGATCTAAAGTGTCAGTGCTGAGAAAGTGAAATGTTCTAATTACTGAGTGAAAGTAAACCTTTCAGTGTGAATCACAATTTACTGGGACAATTGGAAAAGGCACCAAAATGTTTCAATCTCTGAAGATAAACTTCAGCCTTGAAGTTATGTTTCGGAGCTCACAAGCTGTGGGAAGCTTTGTGAATGTTTCCTCTTCCCTTTTGTAAACAAGCAAAGAAGTTAACCCTTTCCCCTGACAGCACGGCAACAATTTGAAATAAAGACTTTGACTTTTAAAGATTTGGCTTCACCTCATTTGTTGGGGTCATATTTCCGGTCGTGAGAATCATCGCAGGCAGGATGGAAATTTGCCAGAACATTTTTATTTATAATCCTAATCTTTATTGTCACAAGTAGTCTTACATTAACACTGCAGTGAAGTTACTGTGACAAGCCCCTCGTCAGCACATTCCGGAGCCTGTTCAGAGGGAGAATTCAGAGTTGTCATGTGAGAGTACCTTTAAGACCTGGGTGATTATCAAATAGCTGAATTGCATGTACCTTTAAGAAATGCGTGTTTATCAGATATATGCAGTGAAGACAGAAGACAGCCCAGCTCCACCCACACTCTGATATCACTGCAGCTATTTGATAAACACTCATTTCTTAAAGGTACAGCTGGTCTTCCAACCAATCGGAGTGAATGAGGGTCGGGGCTGATCCTGGATCTCCCTCATTGGCTGAGACTGTATCATTTTGAGTTCTTACCATTGGCTAAGTGGGCGCGGGTTCCAAAACCTCTTCCTGCCTGAGCGATGTTGACCAATGGGAGGATTTGGAAGACCAGGTGGACTCTGGTCCTCCAGCCAATCAGACTGCGGGCTTTGTGTAAATGAAGATTGAACTTCACACAGACTAAAACTTCTTCCTGTGTCAAACCTCTGAGTAAAATACTTTCCACTTTTCACTTCAATGGACTTTAAATTAGAGTCCATTCACCCTTCTACAGAACTGTTACAACAAGGAACAAACGTTACCTCTGTTTCTCTCCCAATATATGTACTCAAACAGTTCCAGAGTATGTTGACTAGGAGATTTTCACAGTAACATCATTGCAGTGTTAATGTAATCCTACTTGTGACAATAATAAAAATTATTATTCTGTGTTTGGGTATTTTAAGGAGCAGGTAGAACTTCCTTGGTTCTGCCTGTTGTCCCCTCATATATTCCCATCAGTTTTTGGTTAATGTGTCTGGAGTCTGAGCTCTTCCAGTCTGTCTCCAATTCTCCTTAGGGCAGCATTGTGGTTATCACAGTAGCTTCACAGCTCCAGGGTCCCAGGTTTGATTCCGGCTGGGTCACTGTCTGTGTGGAGTCTGCACATCCTCCCCGTGTCTGCGTGGGTTTCCTCCGGGTGCTCCGGTTTCCTCCCACAGTCCAAAGATGTGCAGGTTAGGTGGATTGGCCATACTAAATTGCCTTCAGTGTCCAAAATTGCCCTTAGTGTTGGGTGGGGTTGCTGGGTTATGGGGATAGGGTGGAGGTGTGGGCTTGGGTAGGGTGCTCTTTTCAAGAGCCGGTGCAGACTCGATGGGCCGAATGGCCTCCTTCTGCACTGTAAATTCTATGAAATTCTGTCTGGGGTATATGGGTCTAGGTATCTTGGTGTTGTGATTCATGTTGTTTAGTTGTCTGTCTGTCTCCAGCAGGTATTGTTGTCTCTCGATAATGACTGTGCTGCTACCCTTGTCTTCTGGTCTTATGGACATATCCGTGTTGGATCCAAGCTCCCGGATTGTCTGTCTTCCTCTCTGGGTGAGATTCTGTTTGTCTCTTGTATTTCACTGTGACAGGGCAGAGACCTGATTGAAGGGATTCAAACATGGGAGTTCTGGGAAAGATGGGCAAGGATTTGGGAGGTGACAACATGTTCAAAGAGTTTGGAGAGGAGAGGGAGGTTGAAGATGGGGCAGTAATTTGTAAGAATGGCAGGGTCAAGGGTTTGTTTTATTGAGGAGGGGGTGATGACGGCAGATTTGAAGGACAGAGGGACAGTACCTGAAGAGAGAGAAATGTTGACAATATCCATGGACACAGGGTAGTTGGCTGATCAGTAGCTCAATGGGAATAGGGTTAATGGAGCAGGAGCTGGGTCTCATGGACAAGATGAGCTCCGAGAGGGCACGAGGGGAGATGGGAGGGAAACTGGAGAAAGATGTGGGTTCAGGGCTTGGGAAAGGATGAAATTTAGAGACAGTTTGGTCCAGTGGGCTCGTGGAAGGGAGGGAAGCAGCAGAGGCAGCTGATCGGATTGACTCAATCTCAGTCACAAAGAAGCTTCACAAGCTCCTCACACTTCTTGTTGTAGGTGAGGATGGAAGAGACAGAGGAGAGCGAGAGAACTTCAAAAGGAACTAACTTGTGTCAGAGATATTAAAAAGTTTCCGCACATGGTATATTTCGCACAAATCTAATTTATTTGACTTTTAGCCAGAATATTAGCCTCTGTAAATGGGCTGGAGTTTGTTCACAACAGAAAGAGACCCAAATGAACATATCCATTCAGTCCTGAATGTAACAGCAAAATCCAATCATTGTGGTTACCTATGGCCACGTTGGTGTCTCCGCAGGGAGGATGAAGCGGTGAATCCCTTCCCACAATCTGAGCAGATGAACAGCCTCCTCCCAGTATGAATTAGCTGGTGTCGCAGCAGATGGGATGACTGAGTGAATCCCTCCCCACACTCTGAGCAGGTGAATGGCCTCTCCCCTGTATGAATTAGCTGGTGTCTCAGCAGGTCGGCTGACTGAGTGAATCCCTTCCCACACTTGGAACAAGCGAATGGCCTCTCCCCAGTATGAATTCGCTGGTGCGTCTGCAGTTGGGATGATTGAGTGAATCCCTTCCCACACTCTGAGCAGGTAAATGGTTTCTCACCAGTGTGAACTCGCTGATGTTTTT
The DNA here is from genome assembly GCF_902713615.1 of Scyliorhinus canicula. Lineage (NCBI taxonomy): Eukaryota > Metazoa > Chordata > Chondrichthyes > Carcharhiniformes > Scyliorhinidae > Scyliorhinus > Scyliorhinus canicula. The sequence continues at coordinate 145,733 of NW_024056029.1, forward strand.
GCAGGGTGGATGGCTCAGTGAATCCCTTCCCACACTTGGAGCAGGTGAATGGTCTCTCCCCAGTGTGACTGCGTCGATGAGTATCCAGCTTGGATGGGGAAGTGAATCTTTTCCCACAGTCTACACATTTCCACGGTTTCTCCTCAGTGTGACTGCATTTGTGGCTTTTGAGGCCTGATGATCGAGCAAATCCTCGTCCACACACACAACACGTGTACGGTTTCTCCCCACTGTGAACAATGCCTTTTCCTTCCATGTTCCAAGTCCGATGATATTCAGCATATGTACAATTGAGGACTCTGTCAGATCCTGATGTGATGCTTGGTTTGAGTTTCCGGACTTTGAAGCCTCCCCTTCGAACAACCTGTGAAACGGATTTAAAAACAGAAAATAGGGAGTGAGAGAGAACCCACAAAAACACAAAGGCAGGTTGTGAAATTGAGCTGAATGAATCTGGTCATTTGTGGGGCCGGCACTGGGAAAAAGTGACCATGAAAACGGCTGGATTGTTATAAAACCCAACTGGCCTCTTTGGGAGGAGAGAGAAAGAGGCGAAGAGGGATTTTGTATATCTACAAGACATATTAACAGATTAGTTGGCAAAGCATATTCGACCTTGAGCTTCATAAATAGAAATATTGATTCTGAAACTATGCTTCTGGTGGCACAGTGATTAGCACTGCTGCCTCACAGCGCCAGGGACCCGGGTTGAATTCCGGCCTTGGTGACTGTCTGTGTGGAATTTGCACTTTCTCCCCGTGTCTGCGTGGGCTTCCACCCGGTGCTCAGGTTTCCTCCAACAGTCCAAAGAAGGGAAAGTTAGGTCGATTGACCTTGATAAATTGCCCCTTAGTGTCCAGGGATGTGCAGGTTAGGTGGGGCTATGGGGTTACAGGGACAGGGTAGGGGTGTGGGCCTAGGCAGGGTGCCCTTTCAGAGAATCAGTGCAGACTTGATGGGCTGAATGGCCTCCTGCACTGTAGGAATTCTATGGTTCTAATTCTATTCTATGAATCTTTATAAAGCTCTGGTCACCACTCTTCAGGAAGGATATGAAGGTTCTTGAGAAGGTGCAGAGGAGATTTACCAGAATGGTTCCAGCAAAGGAGGTTGAGGGGAGATTTGATTCAGGGACACAAGATTATGGCTGATTTCCGTCGGGTGGACAAAGTAACTCTGTTTCCATTCACTGATCGTACAAGCTCTAGGGACATGGATTTAAAGTTTATGGTAAAACCTGGATTGATCTATATAAGATCCTGAGGGGTCTTGACAAGTTGGATGTGGAGAGAATGTCTTCTCTTGTGGGAGAATCGAGAACAAGGGCATCACTGTTGCAAAATAAGGAGTCGCCCACTTCAGATGGGGACGAGGATTTTTTATTCTAGAGGGTTGTAAAACTTTGGCAATCACGTCCTTCAAAGGCAGTGGAAGCAGAGTCCTTGCATATTTTTAAGGCAGAGCTGGATAGATTCTTGATGGGCAAGGGGGTGAAAGGTTATCAGGGGAAGGCAGGAATGTGGAGTTGAGGTTAGAATGAGATCAGCAGCAATCTTATTGAAAGGGAGCAGGGCCGGGTGGCCTGCTCCTAGTTTGTATGTAAAAGGTACAGGAGACATGAGGTGATATGAGATGTATGTTTTTACACAGCGAGCAGCAATAACCCTAAACTTGCTGCCTATCAGGGAGTTTGAAAATAGACACAATGAATCATTTGATTTCAAAAGGAAATTGGATACACAGTTGAGGGAAATAAACCTGTGAGGATACAGGGAGCAGGAGAATGGGACTGACTGGATTGCTCCAGAGAGCTAGCATGGATTCAATGGGCCAAATGCCCTTCTCTGTGCCATCATGTCTCTGACTCTTTTGTGTAATCTAGTTTTGTAATTTAACCCCGGAGGGTTCCGATATCACTCAGGTAAATCTGTGCTGCACTCCCTCCGAGGCCATTCTATCCTTCCTCAGGTTTGTTGTCCAGAACTGAACACAGTTCTCCAGGTTTGGTCTAACCAGGGTTTGCTAATCTCGGGGCTTTTCCAGTCACACTGAGACCTGAAATCTTCCCTCACAGACAGAACAGACAAACCTTTTACCTTCCACACCCAGATGCTGCTGATATTCAGTTTCTAATGAATCGAGTGACTCTGTCAGATCGCGATGTGACGTTTGGTTTTTGTTTCCCGTCTGTTAAACCTCCACTTCCAGTATCCTATAAATTTACAGAAACCTCACTGTCAGTTTAGGATAGAAATTCACAACATTCTCTCCTCACTAATTTTGATTAAATGTATTCCAGGAGGTTTGACCACATGACCTGACCCATCCTCCAGCCATTAATCGGTCAACACATCCATCCTTGTGACACACTGCCTTCCTCGGCCAATTGGGAAGCAAAAGGACTCATTACCTTACAGGACAGTGATTGACTGTCAGCCAATCAACCTTTATCCCATTTTCAATATTTTTATATCCCTCCTCTCCCCTCCCCCTCCTCTTCTCTCCCCCTCCCTCTTCTCTCCCCCTCCCTCTTCTCTCCCCCTCCCTCTTCTCTCTCCCCCTCCCTCTTCTCTCTCCCCTCCCTCTCTCTCTCCCCCTCCCTCTTCTCTCTCCCCTCCCTCTTCTCTCTCCCCCTCCCTCTTCTCTCTCCCCCTCCCTCTTCTCTCTCCCCCTCCCTCTTCTCTCTCCCCTCCTTCCCCTCTCTCTCCCCCTCCTCCTCTCTCTCCCCTCCTCTCCTCTCCCCCGTCCCTTCTCCTCTCCCCCCTCCTCACCCTACCCCCTCCTCTCCCTCCCACCTCCTCTCCCCCCCCACACTTCCTCCCCCCCACCTCCTCTCCCCCCCACACTTCCTCTCCCCCCACACACTGGCTCCCTCCATACACTCTCCCCCCTCCCCACTCACATACATTAACCCCCCCCCACTCACATACATTCACTCCCCCCATACACATCACTCCCCCCCACATACACTCACTCCGCCCCCCCACATACACTCACTCCGCCCCCCCCACATATACTCCGCCCCCCCCCCCACATACACTCACTCCGCCCCCCCCACATACACTCACTCCGCCCCCCACATACACTCACTCCGCCCCCCACATACACTCACTCCGCCCCCCACATACACTCACTCCCCCCCCCACATACACTCACTCCCCCCCCCCCATACACTCACTCCGCCCCCCCACATACACTCATCCGCCCCCCCCACATCACTCCACCCCCCCCACATACACTCACTCCGCCCCCCCCACATACACTCACTCCCCCCCCACATACACTCACTCCGCCCCCCCACATACACTCACTCCCCCCCCCCCCACATACACTCACTCCGCCCCCACATACACTCACCCCCCCCCACACACTCACTCCGCGCCCCCCCACATACACTCACTCCACCCCCCACATACACTCACTCCGGCCCCCCCCCCATACACTCACCGCCGCCCCCCCCCCCATACACTCACTCCACCCCCACCACATACACTCACTCCGCCCCCCCCCCCACATACACTCACTCCCCCCCCCCCACATACACTCACTCCCCCCCCCCACATACACTCACTCCGCGCCCCCCACATACACTCACTCCGCCCCCCCCCCACATACACTCACTCCGCCCCCCCCCACATACACTCACTCCACCCCCCCACATACACTCACTCGCCCCCCCCCCACATACACTCACTCCGCCCCCCCCCACTACACTTCACTCCGCCCCCCCCACATACACTCACTCCGCCCCCCCACATACACTCACTCCACCCCCCCACATACACTCACTCCCCCGCCCCCCCCCACATACACTCACTCCGCCCCCCCACATACACTCACTCCGCCCCCCCACATACACTCACTCCGCCCCCCCCACATACACTCACTCCCGCCCCCCCCCCACATACACTCACTCCGCCCCCCTCCCCCCCATACACTCACTCCGCCCCCCCCACATACACTCCACTCCGCCCCCCCCACATACACTCACTCCGCCCCCCCATACACTCACTCCACCCCCCCATACACTCACTCCGCCCCCCCCATACACTCACTCCGCCCCCCCCCATACACTCACTCCGCCCCCCCCATACACTCACTCCGCCCCCCCACATACACTCACTCCGCCCCCCCACATACTCACTCCGCCCCCCATACACACACTCAGCCCCCCCCCCCCACATACACTCACTCCGCCCCCCCAACATACACTCACTCCGCCCCCCCACATACACTCACTCCGCCCCCCCCACATACACTCACTCCGCCCCCCTCCCACACATACACTCACTCCGCCCCCTCCCCCACATACACTCACTCCGCCCCCCTCCCCCACATACTCACCTCCGCCCCCCCCCGCATACACTCACTCCGCCCCCCCCGCATACACTCACTCCGCCCCCCCACATACACTCACTCCGCCCCCCCACATACACTCACTCCGCCCCCCCCACATACACTCACTCCGCCCCCCACATACACTCACTCCGCCCCCCCCACATACACTCACTCCGCCCCCCCCACATACACTCACTCCGCCCCCCCCCATACACTCACTCCACCCCCCCACATACACTCACTCCGCCCCCCCCACATACACTCACTCCGCCCCCCCCACATACACTCACTCCGCCCCTCCCACATACACTCACTCCGCCCCCCCCCCACATACACTCACTCCGCCCCCCTCCCCACATACACTCACTCCCTCCATTCTCACTTTGCTGCATCGAAGATACACCCTCCCTATTCTCCAGAAGGTGCTAACTCATGCTGATGGACAGATCTGCACAGCATTTCCTTTTCTCAATAATGAAGCAGCTTCCACTGCTGTCTGGGAATTTCCTTCCTTGCCAGAGATCAGAGTCCTCATTGATCTGAGCTCCGCAGCTGCAAACCAGGGAGCTGACAATGATGGTGAAGGGTTTGCGGACCCACAAAGTGTTTCCAAATCCTCCCACCCACCGCCTGACGCTGACTCCGCTTCTCCGGCTCCTTCCGCCAAAGGCCTCGATCCCGCGCATGCGCAATAATGTTCAGCCCTGGCAGCTGCACCACGCAGGCTCCAGCTCCCTGGGCATGATTGACGGCGGTTCGCGACCAATAGAAAGTGGGGGCGGGACTGCAGGACCGAGTCGGAGAGGCTGCTCCTCCAACCAATCGGAGTGAATGAGAGGCGGGGCTGGACAACCATGTGGGAGAGGCTGGTCCTCCAGCCAATCGGAGACAATGAGGGGCGGGGCTGAGCTGTCTCGGGGCCGCGGTCGGTTCCGGGTGGCGGTGCTCCGGGAGGACAGATCTGCCAGGTTGGTGGAGAGGCATCAAAACATCCTTTTCAAGCTGAAACTATGAAAAATAACTTCCCAGTCCCAATATTTAAGCGGAACAGAGCCACAACTTCTCGTGGTGGGCCTTGTTTGACGCCATCTTTCTGGTGGGGTGGAGATGCCGCCTCTGGGCTGGGGTGAGCACAGGGGACAAGGCGCTGCTCCTTCCTCAGGTGAAGTGGAGGCAGTTTCACAAACATAGTATATATAGGCAGAGACACAATTGCCATATAATTAAACAGGGCTGGTTTAGCACACTGGGCTAAATCGCTGGCTTTTAAAGCAGACCAAGGCAGGCCAGCAGCACGGGTTCAATTCCCGTACCAGCCTCACTGAATAGGCTCCGGAATGTGGCGACTAGGGGCTTTTCACAGTAACTTAATTGAAGCCTACTTGTGACAATAAGTGATTTTAATTCACTCATTACAGACTGGAATGACAGTCTCTATAGGAACAAACAGAGTGAGTGGAGTGAGGGATAATCACAGTAATCGAGGTGTGAATTGTCTCAAGCCAGGACAGTGAGTAGGATTCTGTAAACCCGGGCAGTATGGTCGGGGTTACATGTAATGTGATATGAACCCGAGATCCTGGTTCAGGACGGCCTCATGCGAGCAGAGTTTGACGACCAGTTTCTGCTCGGCAATTTTGGGTTGCCTCTGTGTCTTTTTAAAAATAAATTTAGAGTATCCAATTTTTTTTTTCCCAATTAAGGGGCAATTTAGCCTGGCCAATCCACCTAACCTGCACATCTTTGGGTTGTGGGGTGAAACCCACGTAAACACGGGGAGAATGTGCAAACTCCAGATGGATAGTGACCCAGGACCAGGATTTGAACCTGGGTCCTCAGCGCTGCAGTCCCAGTGCTAACCGCTTGTCATGCTGCCCTTGTTGTCCTGTGTCTTGAAGGCCGCCTTGGAGAATGTTTACCCGACGACTGGAGCCTCAATCTTTCTGGTGGGAAAGATGCAGCAAGGCACATGTCCGGCCGCCATCTGTGTAAGTGGCAAAATTTTGAATGACTGGGTGGAGGTTGTTCCCCATTGTTCAGAATGGAGACAACCTGTCTATCAAACTGCATTAGCCTTTGATCTGGGGAATTTGACCGTCCATTTCCCTGATTTGCAGGGACCCAGATGATAAGTAGAGAAGTCAAGGAAAAGAAGTGAATTCTGCTCTCTGGATCTCTCTCTCTCTCCTGGGACATTGTGCCCCACGCCTCCAAAGATTTGTGGGTCTGTTATTTACTCTGGGCCTGAATCCATCTCCATCTGCTTTACCCCTGCTCTCCCGAATCACCTTCAACCATTGTTCTCCGACTCCAGTAATGAATGAGTTTTAACATATTTTAAATATATTTAGCATGGTTCCATTGATCAGAAACTGAACTGGACTAGCCACATTAATACTGTGGCTACCAGGGCAGGTCAAAGGCTAGGAATCCTACGGCGAGTAACTCACCACCTGACTCCCCTCAAAGCCTGTCCATCACCTGTAAGGCACAAGTCAGGACTGTAATGGAATACTCTCCACTTGCCTGGATGAGTGCAGTTCTAACAACACTAAAGAAGCTTGACACCATCCAGGACAAAGCAGCCCGCTTGATTGCCCCCCTTCCACAAACATTGAAACCCTCCACCACCGACTAACAGTGGCAGCCGTGTGTACCATCTACAAGATGCACTGCAGTAACTCACCAAGGTTCCTTAGACAACACATTCCAAACCCACGACCACTACTATCTAGAAGGACAAGAGCAGCAGCTACCTGGGGCCCCCACCACCTGGAGGCTTCCCTCCAAGTCACTCACCACCCTGAGCTGGAAATATGTCGCTGCTCCTCCTGTCGCTGGGGCAACATCCTGGAACTCCCTCCCTAACAGCACGGTGCATGTACCTACACACCCAGGACTGCAGCGGTTCAAGAAGGCAACTCAGCACCACCTTCTGAAGGGCATCTAAGGATGGACAATAAATGCTGGCCTAACCAGCATCCTGTAATTTATTTAAAAAAAAATGTTATTGTACTTCCACCGACCATGTCTAAATGAGGTTTCCATCACTGCTTATCCCCCGACCATCTCACTGCACCTTTTAGAGTCAGGAATTGTTTTTTCCTGTGGCGTAAAGCATTTCTCTTCCACTTCTGAGCGTATATTGACCATTTTTATCCCCTGGAGTTCATTCTGCACAAAGTGAAAATGTGAAATCTGTTTCCCTCCCCACAGATCCTGCTGAGTGTTTCCAGCATTTCCTCTTTTTATTTCAGCTTTCAGTATTTTGATTTTTTATTGCAAGCGTCACTCATGGAAACACAGACAGGCCAATTAAGAGCCAGTTTGTAGCAGGGTGGGTCCGGAGGCAGAATCTGGTCCATGGCCTCCAGTGTAAGTCTTTTGTCATTGAATCATTGAGTGATTACAATACAGACAGGGGCTGGGGCCATTCGGCCTGTCTAGCCTGTGCTAGCTCTCTGCAAGAGCAAATTAGCTTGTTCCACTTCCCTGCCCTCTCACTAACAAGAGAAAGACAAGATCAGGGAGGAGATAAGAGAGAGAGTGAGTCAAGGGCAGAGAGGAGATAAGAGATAGAGTGTGAGTCAAGTGCAGTGAGATTACACAGCGAGAGAGAGACGAGCCCTGAGGTGGAAAAAACAGTCTTGGTTATGATGTGGTTGGAAACCCATATTTAGATGAAAGATGGCACTGAGGTTGTGAACCGTCTGATTCAGACAGTTCCCAGGGAGAGGGATGGAGCCACTGGTGAGGGAGTGGAGTTTATAGCTGGGACTGAAGACAAGGCTTCAGTCTTGTCAATAATGAAATTGAGAGAGGAAATTTCTGCTTATCCAGTACTGGATATCTGATTAGTCAGGACGGTATGTTACCTGGAGGGGAAACACAAGATGACGATGTTCAATATAGAAGATTATTATTATTAATATATACCTGCTATCCCAGTCCTTTTGGGTGGTACATGTTGCGGGTTGGCAGACTTTTGTCGAGTTTTAGCTATATAAACTTCATCCCCTTCAACCCTGCTGCTCCACGTCGCTCTCTCTCTTTGTGCTTTTGTGGGTTCTCTCTCACTCCCTTTTTTCTGTTTTAAATCAGTTTCACAGGACATTGGAAAAGTCGCCAATTTATCATCACCTGAATATCATCAGATTTTGAACATGGAAGAGAAAAGCACCGTTCACAGTGAGGAGAAACCGTTCACGTGTTCTGTGTGTGGGCGAGGATTCAGATAATCATCTGACCTGTTAAAACATCAGCGCAGTCACACTGGGGAGAGACCGTTCACCTGCTCTCAGTGTGGGAAAGGATTCATTCAGTCATCCAACCTGCTGAGACACCAGCGGATTCACACTGATGAGAGACCTTTTAAATGCCCAGAGTGCGGGAAGTGCTATAAAAGTTCTGGGGATCTGAAGTCCCATCAACGTGTTCACACTGACGAGAAACCGTTCAGATGCTCTCACTGCGGGACTGGGTTCAGGCGATCATTTAACCTCATTCAACACCAGTGAGTTCACACCGGGGAGAGACCATTCACCTGCTCTAACTGTATGAAAGGATTTATTACCCCATCCCAACTGCGGACACACCAACGCATTCACACTGGGGAGAAGCCATTCACTTGCTCCAATTGTGGGAAGGGGTTCACTTGTGCATCAGCTATGCTGGTTCACCAGCGAATTCACACTGGAGAGAAGCCATTCACCTGCCCTCATTGTGGGAAAGGATTCACTCAGTCATCCAACCTGCTGAGACACCAGCGGATTCACACTGGGGAGACACCGTTAAATGCCTGGGCTGTGGGAAGTACTGTCGAAGCTCCTGGGAACTGAAGTCCCGTCAACATATTCACACTGATGAATGACCATTCAGCTGCTCTCCCATTGGGACTCGTTTCAAACGATCATCTGACCTTACTGTACATCAGGGCACTCACACTGAGAGAGGCCGTTCGCTTGCTGTGAGTGTGGGAAGGGATTCACTTGTTCATCACACTTGCTGACACACCAGAAGGTTCACACTGATGAGACCTTTTAAATGTCCAGATTGCGGGAATTTTTAAATAATCCTTATTGTCACAAGTGGGCTTACATTAAAACTGCAATGAAGTTACTGTGAAAAGCCCGTAGTCGCTACATTCCAGCGCCTGTTTGGGTATAATGAGGGAGAATTCAGACTGTCCAAAGTACCTAATGGGACTTGTGGGAGGAAAGCGGAGCACCCGGAGGAAACCCACGCAGACATGGGGAGAACGTGCAGACTCCGCACAGACAGTGACCCAAGCTGGGAATCGAACCTGGGATCCTGGTGCTGTGAAGCCGTAGTGGTAGCCATTATGCTACCGTGCTGCCCACTGGTGCCCTGATATCCCACCAACTTGTTCACACTGCTGAGAGATGGTTCAAGCGCTCTCACTGTGACAGTAGGTTTAGGCATTCATCTGACCCCACTGTACAACACAATCACACTGCCGAGAGTCCATTCACTTACTCTGAATGTGGGAAAGGATTCAGTATCGCATCCTGCCTTCAGACACCAGAGAATTCAGACTGGGCAGAGGCCATTCACCTGCTCTGAATGTGGGAAAGGATTCAGTATCGCATCCTGCCTTCAGACACAGAGAATTCAGACTGGGCAGAGGCCATTCACCTGCTCTGAATATGGGAAGAGATTTGGTCAGTCATTCCAACTGTGGATACACCAGCGAGTTCACTGGGGAGAAACCAGTCAGTTGTTCTATGTGTGGAAAACAATTCACTCATTCATCCAACCTGCTGATCCACCAGCGACTTCACACTGGGGAGAGGCCATTCACCTGTTCCAAATGTAGGATGGGATTAGTTCACTTGTCCAACCTGGTGAGACATCAGCCAGTTCACACTGATGAGTGACCTATTAAATGCCCAGACTGCGGGAAGTGCTGTAAACTTTCCGAGGAACTTTATCTCCCATTGACGTGTTCACGGATGTGTGAGTTCAGGCGCTCTCACTGTGGGACTGGATTCAGGCAAACATCTCACCTCACAGTTCACCATTGCACGCACTCTGGGAAGAGGCCATCCCCTGCTCCGAGTGTGGGAGGAGAGTCAATTAGACAGACATCCTTCTGAGACACCAGTGTATTCATACTGGGGAGAGGCCAACCATCTGCTCTATGTGTCTGTGTGTGTAGGGATTATCACAGTCACACAGTCTGCTGTTGGACAGTCATTCACTTGCCGTGTGTGTGTGTGTCTGTGTGTGTGTGCAGGGATTCACTGTCACAGTCTGCTGTTGGACAGTCATTCGCTTGCTGTGTGTATAGGGATTCACTCAGTCACACAGTCTGCTGTTGGACAGTCATTCGCTTGCTGTGTGTATAGGGATTCACTCAGTCACACAGTCTGCTGTTGGACAGTCATTCGCTTGCTGTGTGTATAGGGATTCACTCAGTCACACAGTCTGCTGTTGGACAGTCATTCGCTTGCTGTGTGTATAGGGATTCACTCAGTCACACAGTCTGCTGTTGGACAGTCATTCACTTGCCCTGTGTGTGTGTGTAGGGATTCACTCAGTCAGTCTGCTGTTCGACAGTCATTCACTTGCCGTGTGTGTGTGTGTAGGGATTCACTCAGTCACACAGTTTGCTGTTCGACAGTCATTCACTTGCCCTGCGTGTGTATAGGGATTCACTCAGTCACACAGTCTGCTGTTCGACAGTCATTCACTTGCCCTGTGTGTGTGTGTTGGGATTCACACAGTTTGCTGTTCGACAGTCATTCACGTGCCGTGTGTGTGTGTGTGTCGGGATTCACTCAGTCACACAGTTTGCTGTTCGACAGTCATTCACTTTATGTGTGGAAATGTTTCAACTGACCTGATGAAAGTTCACACTGGGCTGAGACTGTTCATCTGATCTGAGTGGGAAGGGATTCACTCAGTCATTTAAACCTTTGACTCCTCAGTAAGTTCACACTGTACAGAGGGTGGCTGTGTGTGCTGTCCGGAAACACAGTTTCTGATAATGGAATTCATATTGATCAGAGATCCTGGATTTCATTTCAAATGGTTACAGTGTTGCTCCCTAAAAACTAAATATACCACGTGTTTTTACCGAATTATCCATAACACTTAATACGAGCTCGGAAACTAAGCAACAATGAGACATTTGTTCAATGTTTTTATTTCTATCACATAACCCATTCCAGACAGAGACCGTGAGATTACTGGATACTGACGGGAGGTCTCATCAGAAAGATCAGTGAGCACGTTATTCTAATCTGATCAATCTGCTCAAAGGTAGATCTGGTCAGGAACACCGAGATTTTAATATTGATCCTTTTTGACTTTAGTAACGTGTTCTTTAATAAACAATTTTATTGAGGTAGTTTTTCGCTTTATAAACAGTTACAGACATCATCGAAAGAAAGCACAAAAGGCAAAAATGTGCAAACATCCACGTGCTTTCAATACTTCAATCGTAACATATTGCACAAGCCCGCTCCCCTCCCATATTTTCCCTCCTACTCTACTCTACCCCCCCCGCTGACGCTCACTCTCCCGCAAAGAAGTCAATAAATGGTTGCCATCTCCGGGTGAACCCCTGCACAGATCCCCTCAAGGCGAACTTAATTTTCTCCATACCCAGGAAACTCGACATGTCCGCAAGCCACCACTCCGTCTTCGGGGGCTTTGAGTCCCTCCACGCCAATAATATTCGTCGCCGGGCTATCAGGGAAGCAAAGGCCAAAACATCGGCCTCTTTCTCCCCCTGAACCCCCGGGGCCTCCGAAACCCCAAAAAATTGCCACCCCTGGACTCATCACCACCCTCGTTTTTAGCACCCGGGACCTGACCCCCGCAAATCCCTCCCAGTACCCCCTCAGCTTAGGGCATGCCCAGAACATGTGCACGTGGTTCGCTGGTCCTCCTAGCGCATTTGTCCTCTATCCCGAAGAATTTGCTCAACGTGTTCTTAACTTGTCAACACACTCTGGTTATTTATTTATCAAAGTGGAACACATGAACCCATTAATTCATCTGGTATATGATGTCATGCTCTTTAGTCAGTCTGTGTGATATGGTCACCACGTTTCTCATGGTTTATAACTGAATATCTCCTCTCTTCCTTAAAAACTTAAGAATGTCTTTGTATTTAGTCCATCTCCTGACCCTCTGGCTCAGTGTTGAGAATATACATTGTCTGTCCTTTCGGATTATTTATCTCTTCATGTCCAATCTTATCCTCAGTCTGACCTCTGAGAATCTGTTTGTATTGTAGGTCCTTTGTTTTAATGTGTGTAAGTGACATTACTGTTGAATAAAGTTTATTGAAGTTATTCATATCTTCTCTGCGTTGCCTCCCTCTGTCTACATTCCCCATCATGACAATCAATAAGGTTCTTCCTTTTGTAGCCTTAGAGTTTTCTCTTGCTCGGTGCAAACATTTCCATTATATTCTTTCTCCTTGCAACCTGTTTACTTGAATTTCTGTAACATTGTGGCCTTTACACACACTTCCCCGAGGGGAACTCCGGGAGTTTTCTGTATGTAAACTGTGGTCGCGGAAACCCCCCCACCCCTGATTAGTTGGAGATCCATTTCCCAGTCAGGCTTCCAGCATCTTCCCCTCTCTATTCGTGCACAGGCTCCTTTACTCTCAGCTAAATTCAGCCCTCAGCTCCATCACCTGGCTGTCAGTGACACGAACAATAGAGACAGACAGGTGCACGAGGGAAGTCAGAATTTGTGGATTAGGACCTCCTTTAATGCAACAAACTAAAAGGTACATTAACCTACACATAGAACTTTGCTCTTTTTTAATAATAATCTTTATTATCGTCACAAGTAGGCTGACATTAACACTGCAATGAAGATACTGTGAAAAGCCCCTAGTTGCCACAGTCCGGCACCTGTTTGAGTACACAGAGGGAGAATTCCGGATGCCAAATTCATCTAACAAGCACACCTTTTGGGACTTGTGGGAGGAAACCGGAGCATCCGGAGGAAACCCACACAGACACAGGGAGAACGTGCAGACTGTACAAAAGTGGCTCAAGTGGGAATTGAACCTGGCGCCCTGGCACTGTGAAGCACCAGTGCTAACCACTGTGCTACCATACCACAGTTACGCAATCTAAATTCGAACTGCACGATTATAGTTACTGTGCCCTGCAAGTCGAAACTGAATTATCTCAGAACCAGTCCAAAGTAATGAGTCATTCCCCAGGATTTACTTGCGTTCTTTTCACAGTCAGGCAGCCTTTAATCCCAGAACTGTCTTTCACAGTGAAAGATTAGCCAGCTGCCAGAAAACCGAGAGTCGGCACAAATAGGCCATTTTCTGGTGGGCAAGATGTAATGAGTGATGTGTCACAGGGATCAGTGCTGGAGCCTCAACGTTTTACAATTTATATCAATGACTTTGATGATGGGACCAAAGGTATGGTCGCTTAGTTTGCTGATGATGCAGGCAAAAAGGAAAAGGTGGTGTTGCTTGGATAATAAGGGACGGCATCAGAACATTAGTAAGGGTGGATCTCAAATCAGGAATACAAAACGTGGAATATGTTTGGGTGGAGCCAAGAAACAGCATGGGGCAGGAAACATTGGTAAGAGCTGTTATAGGCCACCAAACAGTAGGGGTAGTGTGGGACATGGTATTAATCGGAGATTAGAGAAGCATGTAGCATGGGTAAAACAGTAATGGGTGACTTCAATCTGCATAAAGACTGGGTTAACCTAATGGGCACTGATGCTGTGGAGGACAAGTTTTTGGAGTGTGTTAGGGACAGTTATCTACAGCAGTAAGTTGAGGAACCGACTAGAGAACAGGCTCTTGTAGATCTAATATTATGCAATGATAAAGGGCTAATTGATAATCGCGCTGAAAACAACCTTTAGGGATGAGTGACCAGAATATTGAATATGAGGTATTCCAATCTGAAGCCAGGGTACTAAGCTTGAAGGAAGTTATGAAGGTTGAAGGGACAAATTAGCTGAGGAGGATTGGGGTAAATACATTAAAATATGACAGTCCACAGGCAATGGATAGACTTTCAATAATTATTACACAGTTTACTTTCCTTCAGAGCACAAGAACCCCAAAAGGTCAGAGAACTGACTACCAGAGGAAGTGAAGTTTTGTAAAAGATTGAAAGAAAAGGCTGATAAAGTTATCAGAAATAGGAATAAACCTGAGGATTGGGACGATTTTATAATAGAGCAAAGGACCAAGACACCGAGAAAGCGAGGGAGAATAGAATATGAATGTGAAACAGCAAATTACATAAAAATGGATGGTAAAGGTTTCTATAGGTACGTAAAAAGGAAAAGTTTGTCCATTCCAGATAGAGTCAGGAGAATTTAGAATGAGGAATAGAGATCTCTACAGCCACCTCGTTCAGCACTCTGGTATGTGGATCATCAGCTTTTGGGGATTTATTGACTTCCAACCCCATTAATTTCTCCAGTACTACTTTTTCACTAATTCTCATCTCTTACTGTTCCTTGTGCTCACGAGCCCCTTGGGTCTCTCGGGTTTTGGGGAAATTTTTGCATCTTCCTCCGTGAAGACAGACACACATAGTTCAGTTTCTCTGCCATTTCCTTACTCCCCATTATAAACTCTCCTGTTTCTGCCTGGAATGGACCCACATTGGTCTTTGCTAATCTTTTCCTTTTCACATTCCTGTCAAAGCTTTTCCAGTCGGTTTTTATGTTTCTCACCAGTTTGCTCTCATCAGTTTCTTGGTCCTCCTTTGCTGAATTCTAATGGATCTCATGAATATTTAACTTTTCTTGTTAGCCATGGTTCCATCACTTTTCCTGTTGGATTTTTATTCTTTAAAGGAATCTATATTTGTTGTATTTATGTGAAATAAAAGTTGCAAAAATCCCAGAGGAGCATAGGCTGCTCTCCCCTTTGACAGAGAGAGAACTGACTGGAGGTGATTTAACCCGAGGGTCAGCACACCTCAGGCGAGGGGCCTGGTTGAGAAGGCCGGGCCTTCATGAATCAACTCAGCCAATACGGGAGTTGAATCCTCACTGTTGGCCTCACTCTGCATCACCAACCAGCCGTCCAGCCAACTGAGCTGACCGACCCCCTGATAAATATGTAATAATTTCTTAAATATTAGGTATTCCCTGTACCAATCAGTTTCCCAGTCCACCTCAGACAACTTGCCGCTCATACCCTGATAGTTTTCTTATGTGAGGAACACCCAGATAACTTAAACAAAAGAACCAGGTAACCACCAGGGCCCATCTCCATGGCAACATGGCATGCTTGGAGGGTTTGAAACAGAAATGGAAACTAAATATCTTCACACTACCAAACACCCTTTCACTCGGAGATCCTTGTGCAATTTGAAACCAGGTATTAGCAACAAAGCTCAAAGAGCATCAGCCCACTGGAGGCAAAGTGGTGAGACCGGCCAGTCCAGCAGAAAGAAACCCTCCGACCATCCCCACTGACCACGTGTCAGAATGAACAAAATGCAGTCCTGGCTGTAGAGCAGAAACAATCACAGCAGAATCCAACCCCTGTAATCAATTGTGAAATTGTTGGTGTCACAGCAGGTCTGATGAAACATGTAATCCCGTCTCACATTGAGAGGTGAACGGCGTCTCCCCAGTGTGAACTCGCTGGTGTCTCCGCAGGTTGGATAAACGAGTAAATCCTTTCCCACACTGAGAGCAGATCAATGGCCTCTCCCCAGTGTGAACTCGCTGGTGTGTCCGCAGGTGAGATAACCGAGTGAATCCGTTCCCACACCGAGAGCAGGTGAATGGCCTCTCCCCATTCTGAACTCGCTGGTGTCTCCGCAGGTTGGATACTTCAGCAAATCCTTTCCCACATTGAGAGCAGGTGAACGGCCTCTCCCCAGTGTGAACTCGCTGGTGTGTCCGCAGGTGAGATAATTGAGTAAATCCTTTCCCACACTGAGAGCAGGTGAATGGCCTCTCCCCAGTGTGAACTCGCTGGTGTGACTGCAGGTTGGATACTTCAGCAAATCCTTTCCCACATTGAGAGCAGGTGAACGGCCTCTCTCCAGTGTGAACTCGCAGGTGTCTCTGAAGGTGATATAATTGAGTAAATCCCTTCCCACACTGGGAGCAGGTGAATGGCTTCTCCCCAGTGTGAACTCGCTGATGTGTCTGCAGACTGGAGAACTGAGTAAATCCCTTCCCACACTTTGAGCAGGTGAATGGCCTCTCCCCAGTGTGAACTCGCTGATGTTTCTGCAGACTGGAGAACTGAGTAAATCCCTTCCCACACTTCGAGCAGGTGAATGGCCTCTCCCCAGTGTGACTGCGTTGATGAATTTCCAGCTGAGATGGGACTCTGAATCCCTTCCCACAATCCCCACATTTCCACGGTTTCTCCATGTTTTGGGTCTCCTCACGTCTCTGCAGGTTGGACAATCAGTTGAAGCCTCATCCACAACACGGGTATGGTCTCTCCTCACTCTGAAGGTTGTGTTTTTCAGGCTATGTAACTGGTTAAAGCTCTTTCCACAGTCAGTTCACTGGAACTCTCTCACTCGGGTGTGTGTTGTGTTTGTCTCGGTGCTTTTCCAGTCGCACTAATGGTTGAAATGTTTAGCTAACAGTTCGGGTAAACATTTCTCCTTCTAGATTGAAAGCCCGATGGTATTCAGGTTCCAAGGAAGGGAGTGGCTGTCAGATCGGGATGTAACATTTGAGATTTCTGTCTGTAATTCCTCCTTGTCTAATATCCTGGAAGAAACAATTTACAAAATTCGTCACTGTCAGTACAGGATTGAAACTCAGAACAGACAATGCTGGTTTCTATGTCACATTGTTTCCTCTCTCTTATTCCCTGAGAGCTGTAAATCTCCATCCCACACAATCTCCCTCCATTCTCACACTGCTGTATCTAATATTCACCCTCCCAATTCTCCTGAAGGTGCTGATTCATGTTGATTGACAGATCCAAGCTCACAGCTTCCTGTCCAGGAGATCATAACAAATATGAGTTGCAGTCGGCCATTCGGCCCATTGAAGCTGAACCATTCAATGGGATCCTTAGCCGATCTACCTCAGCACCATTTTCCCACACTATCCCCATATCCCTCGACATCATCAATATCTAGAAACTTGTCAATCTGTGTCTTGAACATACTTGACGATTGAAGCTGCAGAATCCTCGGAGGTAGAGAATTCCAAAGCTTCACCACATCCTTGAGTGAAGAAATCCCTCCCACCGGAATGGGATTAGCTTGTTTTCCGCAGGTTCTGGTGCCACTGACCTATGATCTGTCACTTATCCTGATTGCCTGGCACTCGTCTACCTAATCCTTGAATTAATATTTGTTATCATGTCCCTGGAAGACTTCAGGGTTCGGTCTGGAAGGATTATGCTGTAAAAAGTGAAGAAATGGCTGATAAAACAGCGCAGGTGGATTCAGCGGGAATGAAGCCGCCTTTTCAACAATGCGGCCTGACCCTCAGGAGGTCTCACGATTCCGCGCTCTGTGGGGCTCTCTCAAGAGGTGGCGAAAATGATGACTGCCGACATTATCCGTGTTACTGACCAGAGGCTGAGTGTGCTGACTCAATATCTGTGAGCTCATGAGGCCCAGCTGCAAAACACCAGGAAGAGGCTCGATGATCCGGAGGAGAGAACCTGAACATTCAGCAAGATGCCTCCTTCACGGAGGCAAGAATTCAATCCTTTGAAAACCAGCCGAGTGGCTGGCGGAGGTCCTGGAGGATTTGGAGAACCGAGTGTCGGAGAAAGAACATCCGAGTTGATGGCCTGTCAGAAGGTGTGGATGGTAAGGCTCCCGTTAGTTCTTCGAGGACCGGAAGCCACGTTTTCTCAAGCTGGATGTGAAGCCTGGGTGTTTCAAATTAGAAAGGATGTATCGTATCCCGTCTCTGAGGCTGAGGGATAGTTTTCATCCCAGGCCTGTAATCATTCACTTCCACAACTGGAAAGATCGCCAGAATGTCCTGGAGAGGGTACGGTGAGGTGGCGTCTGGCTCCAGGAGAGAGGGACGATTCAGGACTTTCGGCAGCAACACAAACGAAGCGTCGAGGCTTCGATGAAGTTCAAAGGCAGCTCAAGCCTGTGGGGAGTGAATTACGTCAGGCTTTATCCTGAGACCCAAAAAATGGTATCCAACAACTCCATCAAGTCTTTCAATAATCCAACTATCGGACTTCCGGTTGCGGCTATGACCAGCTAAGTCGCACGTTTGGCTGCTCCTGCGAGGAAGGTGTTTTCGGGCCGATTGGAGGGCCCCTAACGGCGCTGGAACGACGATTCCCGGTGGGGGAAGGTTCCCAGAGAGAACCCTGCAAAACTTATGGTTGTCACCCGAAGTGGGGCAGAAAAAAAAAGCGGCAGCAGCTCCCCGAAAAAAGCGGGGGAAGAAACCCAAAATGGCGGCCGGCGGCGCACCCGAGGACTGGAGGAAATGGGCGGAGGAGCAGCAGGCCGTTCTCCTGCGCTTCTTCACGGAGCTGAAAGTGGAGCTGCTGGAGTCGATGAACGCGACGACCACCAGGCTGATGGGAGCACAGGCGACCCAAGAGGCGTCAATTCGGGAGCTGCAGCAGGAGATGGCTGTGAGGGAGGAGGAGGCCACGGTCCTCGTGGGAAAGGTGGAGGTGCACGAGGCACTCCACCTGAAATGGCAAAACCGACTGGAGGAGATGGATATCCGCATGAGGCGGAAAAACCTGAGGATCCTGGGCCTGACAGAAGGGCTGGAGGGGTCGGACCTCCCGAGGTATGTGGCAGAAATGCTGGGCTCACTGATGGGGGCAGGGGTCGTCCCTTCGCCCCTGGAGCTGGAGGAGGCCTACAGAGTAATGGCCAGGAAGCCAAGAGCAAACGAACCCCCGAGGGCGGTGCTGGTTCGGTTCCAGCGACTCAGTGACCGGGAGAGGGTGCTGAGGTGGGCCAAGAGAGAGAGGAGCAGCAAATGGGAGAACTCGACGGTGAGGATTTACCAGGACTGGAGTGCGGAGGTGGCAAAGCGGCGGGCCCGGTTCAACCGGACGAAGGCGGTGCTGCATGCCAAGAGAATCAGATTCGGGATGCTGCAGCCAGCGCGCTTGTGGGTGACCTATAAGGACCAGCACCACTATTTCGAGTCCCCGGAGGAGGCGTGGGCCTTTGTCCAGGAAGAAAAGCTGGACTCGAACTAGAACCAGGGGATACTTGGCGGTCGTTGCCGCTCTGGTACTTTAAGCTGGACACGTGGCTTTCTTTTGGTTGGATTTTCACTTGGCTGTATTTTTGGACCCCTTTTTTTCTCTCTACCAGTTTTTTTCTTTTTTTTGTTATTTATAATGTTATGTTGGGGGGGCGGGGTGGGGGGGGGAGTGCCGGGGGTATGTGTTTCTTGTGGGGGTTTTTTTTTTAAATCGGTGTGGGATCGGGGACGGGGGTGGAACTGAAGATGGAGGGGTGGGGAGTGGCAGGGCGAAAGCGCGGGCTTTCCTCTGGTTTCCCGCGCGCGGGGCAGAGGAGGGTAGGAGGGAGGAGGGTGGGAGGAAGGGGCGTGGTCAGCAATGGCTCCCTTTCCCACGCTGGAGCGGGGTCAAGGAGGGGGGGTAAGGGGGGGGATGTCCCCCATGCCGGGAGGAGTCGGATTGTGGCAGGGGCAGCCGGGTCAGCGTAAACCAGCTGACTCACGGAAGTACTATGGAGGGTGCATCGCGGCTAGGAAGGGTCCTAGCCTGGGGGGGGGGGAGGGGGTGGGGGGGGGGAGGGGGAGGGGGGAAGGGGGGGGCTACCGGGTTGCTGCTGAAAAGGCCAGGGAGGAGAAGTTGAGGGCCGGAGGGGTGGGGGGGGGGGGGGGCGCCATCGCCATGGGGAGCGGGTCAGAAGGGGAGGGCTGACTCGGGGCGAGCAGGTGACAGGATATGGCTAGTCGGCAGGGGAGAGGGGCGGGCTGCCCTTCGACCCGGCTGATCACTTGGAATGTGAGGGGGCTGAATGGGCCGGTCAAGAGAACGAGAGTAATCTCGCATTTGAAGGGACTGAAGGCGGATGTAGCAATGCTACAAGAGACCCATTTGAAGGTGGCGGACCAGGTCCGCCTGAGAAGGGGGTGGGTGGGACAGGTGTTCCACTCAGGACTGGACGCAAAGAACCGGGGGGTGGCGATCCTGGTAGGGAAGAGGGTGTCGTTCGTGGCGGCGGAGGTGGTGGCGGATAAAGAGGGTAGATATGTCATGGTGAAGGGTAGGCTACAGGGGGAGAAAGTGGTGATGGTTAATGTGTATGCCCCGAATTGGGACGACGCTGGCTTCATGAGGCGCCTACTGGGCCTCATTCCGGACCTGGAGGCAGGGGGCCTGATCATGGGGGGGGACTTCAACACAGTGCTGGACCCCGTGCTGGACAGATCGAGTTCAAGGACGAGTAGGAGGCCGGCAGCGGCAGAAGTGTTAAAGGGGTTTATGGAGCAGATGGGAGGGGTAGATCCCTGGAGGTTTGGGAGGCCGAGGGCGAGGGAGTATTCCTTTTTCTCCCATGTCCACAGAGTCTATTCTAGAATTGACTTTTTTGTATTGAGCAGGGGACTGATCCCGAAAGTACGGGAAGTGGAGTACTCGGCCATAGCGGTCTCAGACCACGCGCCACACTGGGTAGATTTGGAAATGGGGGAGGCGCGAGACCAGCGTCCGCTGTGGCGCCTGGATGTGGGGTTGCTGGCGGATGAGGAGGTGTGTAAGAGGGTCCGGAAGAGCATTGAAAGATATCTGGACACTAATGACACGGGGGAGGTGCAGGTGGGGATGGTCTGGGAGGCCCTGAAGGCGGTGATCCGGGGGGAGCTGATCTCCATACGGGCACATAGGGAAAGGAGGGAGAGACAGGAGAGGGAGAGGCTGGTGGGGGAGCTTTTGGACGTGGATAGGAGATATGCGGAGGCACCAGAGGAGGGGCTGTTGGGGGAACGGCGCAGTTTGCAGGCTAAGTTCGACCTGTTGACCACCAGAAAGGCAGAGACACAGTGGAGAAGGGCGCAGGGCGCGATTTATGAATATGGGGAGAAGGCGAGTAGGATGTTGGCGCATCAGCTCCGCAAGCGGGATGCGGCTAGAGAAATTGGGGGAGTGAGGGAGAGGGGTGGGAACGTAGTGCAGAAGGGGCCAGAAGTAAATGGGGTCTTCAGAGACTTCTATAAGGAGCTGTATCGGTCAGAGCCGCCGACGAGGGGAGGGGGGATGGAGGGCTTCTTGAACAAATTGAGGTTCCCCAAGGTCCAAGAGGAGCTGGTAGAGGGGCTGGGGGCGGCGATAGGGTTAGAGGAGCTAGTCAAGGGGATTGGGCATATGCAGACGGGGAAGGCGCCGGGGCCAGACGGGTTCCCGGTGGAATTTTACAAAAAATATGCGGATTTGGTGGGCCCTGTGCTGGTACGAGCCTTAACGAGGCATGGGAGGGGGGGGGCTCTGCCCCCGACAATGTCGCAGGCACTGATCTCTCTGATCTTGAAGCGGGACAAGGACCCCGTGCAGTGTGGGTCATATAGGCCTATCTCGCTCCTGAATGTGGACGCCAAGTTGCTGGCAAAGATCCTGGCTACCAGGATAGAGGATTGTGTGCCAGGGGTGATACACGAGGACCAGACGGGTTTTGTGAAAGGGCGGCAGCTTAATACGAACGTGCGGAGACTGCTAAACGTCATCATGATGCCGGCAGTGGAGGGTGAGGCGGAGATAGTGGTGGCATTGGACGCGGAGAAAGCATTTGATAGGGTGGAGTGGAAGTACCTGTGGGAGACGCTGGAACGGTTTGGATTTGGGGAGGGATTTATTAAATGGGTGAAGCTGCTCTATTCGGCCCCGACGGCAAGTGTAGTGACGAATGGTAGGAGATCGGAGTATTTTGGGCTCCACCGGGGGACCAGACAGGGGTGCCCCTTGTCCCCCCTGCTCTTCGCACTGGCAATTGAACCGTTGGCGATGGCACTGAGGGGCTCAGGGGGGTGGAGAGGGCTGACAAGGGGCGGGGAGGAGCACCGGGTATCGCTATACGCGGACGACCTGCTGCTATACGTGGCAGACCCAGAAGGGGGAATGCCGGAGGTGATGGAACTGCTAGCAGAATTTGGGGACTTTTCGGGGTACAAGCTAAACTTGGGCAAGAGTGAGGTATTTGTGATACACCCAGGGGACCAGGAAGAGGGAATCGGGAGACTCCCGTTTAAGAGAGCAGGAAAGAGTTTTAGATATTTAGGGGTGCAGGTGGCAAGGAACTGGGGGACTCTCCACAAGCTGAACTTCTCCAGGCTGGTGGAACAGATGGAGGAGGAATTTAAAAGGTGGGACATGGTGCCGCTGTCGCTGGCGGGCAGAGTGCAGTCCGTTAAAATGACGGTCCTCCCGAGGTTTTTGTTTTTATTTCAGTGCTTGCCCATCTTCCTCCCTAGGGCCTTCTTCAAAAAGGTGACGAGTAGCATCATGAGCTACGTGTGGACGCACGGCACCCCAAGGGTAAGGAGGGTCTTCTTGGAGCGGAGTAGGGATAGTGGAGGGCTGGCATTACCCAATCTTTCGGGGTATTACTGGGTGGCAAATGTATCGATGGTGCGCAAGTGGATGATGGAAGGGGAGGGGGCAGCTTGGAAACGAATGGAGAGGGCGTCCTGTGGCAACATAAGCCTGGGGGCCCTAGTAACGGCACCATGGCCGCTCCCTCCCACGAGGTACACCACGAGCCCGGTGGTGGCGGCCACCCTCAAGATCTGGGGGCAGTGGAGGCGACACAGGGGGGAAGTGGGAGGTCTGATGGAGGCACCGTTAAGAGGGAACTATAGATTCATCCCGGGAAACATGGACGGGGGATTTCAGAGCTGGCACAGGGTGGGCATCAGGCAGCTGAAGGATCTGTTTGTAGATGGGAGGTTTGCGAGACTGAGAGAGCTGGAGGAGAAATTCGGGCTCCCCCCGGGAAACATGTTTAGACATTTGCAGGTGAAGACATTTGCTAGACGCCAGGTGGAAGGGTTTCCCTTGCTCCCCAGTAGGGGGGCGAGTGATAGGGTGCTCTCGGGGGTCTGGGTCGGAGGGGGGAGGATATCGGACATCTACAAAGTAATGCAGGAGGCGGAGGAGGCATCAGTAGAGGAGCTGAAAGTCAAGTGGGAGGGGGAGCTGGGAGAACAGATAGAGGATGGGACATGGGCTGATGCCCTGGAGAGGGTTAATTCTTCCTCCTCGTGTGCGAGGCTTAGCCTCATTCAATTTAAGGTGCTACATAGAGCCCATATGACGGGGACAAGGATGAGTCGGTTCTTTGGGGGTGAGGACAGATGTGTCAGGTGTTCGGGAAGTCCAGCGAACCATGTCCATATGTTTTGGGCATGTCCGGCACTGGAGGAGTTCTGGAAGGGGGTGGCAAGGACGGTGTCGAGGGTGGTGGGATCCAGGGTCAAACCAGGATGGGGACTTGCGATCTTTGGGGTTGGGGTGGAGCCGGGGGTACAGGAGGCGAGAGAGGCCGGAGTACTGGCCTTTGCGTCCCTAGTTGCTCGAAGAAGGATACTAATACAGTGGAAGGACGCGAGGCCTCCAAGCGTGGAAACTTGGATTAATGACATGGCAAGCTTTATTCAGTTGGAAAGGGTCAAATTCGCCCTGAGAGGGTCGGTACAAGGGTTCTTCAGGCGGTGGCAGCCTTTCCTCGACTTTTTGGCTCAGAGATAGGGTACAGAGGTCGCAGCAGCAGCAACCCCGGGGGGGGGGGGGGGGGGGGAGGGGAGGGGGGGGGGGGGGAACAACGGTTGTGGTGGGTTATTTACGGTTGAAATGCGGGCAAATTTGCTCGCAGTTCATGTTTGATGTTGATTGTTGCTTTGTTTGTTTTTGGGGGAGGGGGGAGGGACAGCGCGCGCGCGAGTTCGGGCGGGGGGGGGATATTTGTTAAGAGGGAATATTTTGTAATATTTTATAGTTAGTTGGGGTAAATATCTTCATGTAAAAAATTCTTTCAATAAAAATTATTTAAAAAAAAAAGAAATAGCTTCTTCCCCGCTGTTACCAGACTCCTAAATGACCCTCTTATGGACTGACCTGATTAATACTACACCCTGTATGCTTCATCCGATGTCAGAGTCTATGTATTGCCATTGTGTACCTTGTGTTTCCCTATTATGTATTTTCTTTTTCCTTTCTTTTCTCTCCACGTGCTTAATGATCTGTTTGAGCAGCTCGCAGAAAAATACTTTTCACTGTACCTCGGGACACGTGACAATAAACAAATCCAAATCCATTGCAATCCTGAACAATTTGATAAAACATTTAAATTGTGACGCATAGAACCCTAAAAATCAGAAAGATTTAAATTTGCCAGGACGGGCATTCCAAATACTTTCAAACTCACCCCCATACAGGAAAAGATCTTAAACAGAATATTGATAGAATTTTCAACCCTTTAATAAAATAAAACCTCCTGGTACTCGAGGTTACCCCTTTTTTAACAAAACTCCCCCTTCCCTTTTAAATATTTAAATCATAAAAATATTGTCATTTACCCCACATAATATTCAACCTTTTTACTTCATATTCAAACTCGCATCAAACACAGTCCCATAATTCACTGTCTCCTAATTAGTGTCAGGCAGAATGGTCGGCACGGGCTTGGAGGGCCGAAGGGCCTGTTCCTGTGCTGTACTTTTCTTTGTTCTTTGTTCTATTTACACAATAACAAAACAAGCCTACAAAAAGAACCACTTAATCTCGACAATACCATAGTTAACATATCAAACATATTCAAACTCACCACCAGACAAGAAAAGGATTTTAAATAAAGGTTTAACCTTTGTCCCAGTACAAAAGCCAGACAATACACAAATTCAAATAGATCTTGAAAGATTTTACAGAAGAATTAAAATTCTGAGTTTCTTTGAATACTCAACATCAGAGGACAAACAACCCTTCCTACCCCAATCAGATTGGAACCCACCACAACAGAAAATAGACCCTAAAATGCAACATTTTATTCAGAAAATTACCTCAGACATTACAAAGATCAAACAAGTAAAAGATAAACAAAACTTAACAAGAACAGAGAGACAAGCAATCATGCTGCTTAAATCTAACTCAGATATCATTATAAAACCAGCAGACAAAGGGAATAATATTGATATTATGGATCGGCAACAATACCTTTTTGAAGCTTATCGGCAACTCAACAATACTGAATATTATACTAAATTACCAGCCCAATATACCACCAACATACAAGCAGATCACAGACTTGTTAGTACAATTATACAATTTACACCATATTTCTGAGAAACAAATGGACTATTTTAAACAATTTCAACCTTTACCATGAATATTTTACCTCCTCCCAAAAATACCTAAAAATCCCGAAACATAAAATGTTTCACATAAAATGCCCCCAGGTAGACCCATAGTTTCAGACTGTGGGAGCGAGTCCTATAGAATCGTGTAATATACGGACTCATTTTTAAACCCCTTAGCCCAAAAATGTCCGAGTTACATTAAAGACACAGATCATTTCATTGAAATGGTTAGATCCCTAACTATCACTCCAAACACAATGCTATTCACCATGGATGTCGATAACCTCCACACCAACATTGAGACCGATAGAGGAATTGAGGCGGTGAGAAATATTTTGAAGAAATATTGGCATCCTGATAGACCGGATGCAATCCTTATTCAACTATTACACTTCGGGCTGACGAGAAATGACTTTCAATTTAATAATGAACATTATCTACAGATTATGGGGTACAGCAATGGGCAAAATATTTGCACCGGCCTATGCCAATATCGTTATGGCCGAATAGGAAGAAACTGTCTTCAAAAAGTGCCCCAAGATGCCATTCTGCTACTACAGATATCTAGATGATATATGGGCTATTTGGACACACAATTGGAATTTGACCAATTTGTATCCTTGATAATCATCACCCATCTATTAAAATTAAAGTCATTACACACAAACACACAATAGATTTTTTGGACACCACTGTCTATAAAGTCAGAAAGGTAAATGGCGAATACAAATTAGCTGCTAAAGTTTTCTTTAAACCGAAAGACACTCGTGCACTTTTACACACCAACAGCCATCACCCAAAACACATTTTTTGGGGCCTCATTAAATCGCAATTGACAAGGTTCCACCGCATTTGCTCAGAAAACTCAGATTTTGAGACTGCAGTACATAATTTATTTACAGCTTTACAGCATAGAGGATACACAAAAAGATTTCTTAGATACATTAAGTCAAACTTTTTGCAGAATTACATAACCCCTCCAGCAATTAAACTTTGTCCTCAAAAATACCTTTTGTAATACAGTACAGCAGTAAAACCACACAAATAAATAAACTCCTCAAAAAACATTTTGAGAAATTTAAACAGGACATTGTTCCATTAGCCCATTGGGATATAGTCACTGCCTACAAGAGAAGCAAGAACCCAAAAGACCTTTTGTTCAAGAGCAAACTACCCTTGGAAAAGACCGACAATTGCGGACGTACCAACTGCACAAGCTGTAAATATTTAAAAATCACATCTATAATTCACAATCCCAGAGTAGGAAAAGTAGCCGCAATAAAACAAAAAATAACATGCCAACATAAAAATTTGGTCTCTGCTGTACGATGTAAAAGGTGTGACATTTTGTACGTCGGCCAAATAGGTGACACCTTACGAACCAGACTCACGGGACATTGCAGATCCGTACTCAGAAAATACATGAATTGGACTTCCGGTGGCGGCGATGACGTAGGAAGCCGCATATTTAGGAGCTCCCGGTTCAAACAGACTTTTCGGCTCTTTTTAGAACCCAAAATGGAATTTCTTCGACGTCTCCCAGTGGGGGAAGGTGTACTGATCGACTTTCTCTGCATTTCATGACTCGAACTCGGAGTGGAAAGGGGGGAAAAAACGGCAGCAGCTCCCCAGAAAAAACGGGGGAAGGAATCCAAGATGGCGGCCGGCAGAGCACCAGAGGAGTGGAAGCAGTGGGCCCAGGAGCAACTAGCTGCTCTCCTGCGCTGTTTTGCAGATTTCAAGGCTGAGGTGCTGAGCTCTCTGCAGGAAACGAACAAAAGGCTCTCGGAGATTCATATGACCCAGGGTGCTGCCATCAAGGCGTTGCAGACACAGGCCACTGAACGAGAGGAAGAGGCTGTGGTCCTCGTGAGTAAGGTGGAGGGGCACGAGGCACTCCACAAGAAGTGGCAGGACCGCTTCGAGGAGCTTGATCACCGCATGAGGCGGAAAAACCTGTGGATCTTGGGCCATGCAGAGGGGCTGGAGGGGTCGGACCTGACAACCTACGTGGCTACAATGCTGATCTCGCTAGTGGGGGCCGGATCTTTCTATCTGCCCTTGGAGCTGGAGGAAGCACACAGAGCACTGGCCAGGAGGCATAAGGAGGATGAACCCCCGCGTGCGGTGCTGGTGAGGTTCCACCGGTTCAGTGATCGGGAGTGTGTGCTGCGCTGGGCCAAGAAGGTGAAGAGCAGCAAGTGGGAGAATGGGGTAGTACGGATCTACCAGGATTGGAGTGCGGAGGTGGCTAAGCGGCGGTCTGGTTCAATCGGACGAAAGAGGTACTTTACAGGAAAAAGATAAAGTTCGGAATGTTGCAGCCTGCGCGCCTGTGGGTAACTTATTTGGAACGGCGTTATTATTTTGATTCCCCGGAGGAGGCGTGGGCCTTCGTGCGGACGGAGAGACTGGACTCGGACTAGGGGTTGGGGGTTGGTTGTAATACTTTATTGCTGGTTTCTGCTGTTGCTGTGTTCTCTTTTTCTGTATTTTTGTAATTTTGATATGGTTATTTATTGGGGCATTGTTCTGTTTCTTGTTGTGGGGCATTGTTTGAGTTTTGTATCTTGCGGGGGGGGGGGGTTGGGGGGGTTTGTTGTATTCTATATTGGGTTGGGGGTATGGAGTGGGGCTGATATTTGGGAGCTGCGTCAGAAGGGTGTGGTGGGGCAGTGCGAAAGTGCGGGCTTTCCTCTGGTTTCCCGCGTTGCGGGGCTGGGGGGAGGTGGAGATGATGACGGGGGGGCGGGGCCTTAACTGGTTCTTCCCTGCGCTGGAGCGGTGCCAGGAGGGGGGATAGATTGGGGGATGATCCCACTTCGGGAGAGGTCGGGCTGTGGAAGTGGATTTCATTTTGTTATAACTTTGCTGCTATGTTTAATATCGAAGTTCCGAAAAGCTCTGTGAAAGAGATGTCAAAAGGTCAGGGGACTGGAATGAAAGGAAGCATGACTTTACTATAATCAAGGTTCTGAAAAGCATCTGTGAAAGCAGAGATGTCAAAAGGTCAAGGGAATGGAATGTAAGGAAGCGTGACTTTACTGCAGAGACAGCGAAACTAAGCTTGTTTGACCAACTGAAACAATAAGCATTGAAATGTAAAGGCAACTGGCTCTGGAGTAAGTGAAGGGAGAAGATGAGGAAGTTGGGCCAGATGGCCATGGGATAAGAGAAACCTTTGTAACAGCATTAATAGTGACCTGTGTTAATAATTATGTCAACGTAACCATCTTACCTCGAAGAAAATAATTCCATATAAGTACATGTTCTGGATCCTTGCCAAATCATTGGTGTATCTAGGAATTTAAGGGGACCACCCCTAAGCTGTGAAATGTATAAAGATACAGTCCTTATTCTGGGACTTTGGCACTTCTCGAAGGTGGTTACCCGACTGCTTAGAGATTTGTCCCGGCCGTGAATAAACGAATATTCGTTACTGACGTGTTCGAGTGTTTTACTTCTGGACTGACGAACGGTTATGTGAAAGCGCAATTCACAGGGCTATTGGCGGGAGTTTCCGGGGTCAGCAGAAGTTAGCTGACCCACGGAAGTACAATGGAGGACGGTTCGCGGCTGGGAGGGTGTAGCCACCTAAAATGGACGCTGAGCTACAAAATAAGCCAAGCGCTAAGACTGCTGGGAAACAGACAGTTTAGCCAGACAAGCAGTCTGCAAAGAGAGCATTTTGCATTCTGCAAGCAGCAGAAACCAGTTTGGGCTCAGGTGAGAAGACCTTAGCTAGGTGCAAATGGCAAAACGCTTTGCATGCTAATGAGGCAATCAGACCTGAACACCCACACAATAGACACATTTGATTCTGAATGGACACATTTGAATCAAGGCCCAGACATCGAGGCACCAGAAACCTCCAAACAAAAGGGCATAAGAAACGCCCCCCCCATCACGGAGACCCCCTCGCATTGGGGAATTAAAACAGTATCGATGAGGAATTGACCCAATAGGTATCCAAAGGTTAAAGCCCGCCCAAGAAGAGGGAAGGACAATGGGATCCCTATAAAAGACAGGGACCTCGTGTTGTCCGGTCTGCTTTTCCGTGCTCCGGCCCTGACCAAGAACTTGAAGATCCAATTGACTCCAGCCGTCGAGCACCAGCCGCCGAACCGTAAGTGCCAGTACGACGCTCGCTACGCGAACTAAGCCCGCTAGAACCCCCAGTGACCAGAACGCTTGCTGAAGGTTGCAGCCCAAGACCAGGACGAAGGCTTCGCTCCCTGACCTTGCCTGTTCCTGTTAGATAAGTATTCTGATTACTTTAGTTTAGTCATAGCTTAGTCTCTTAGTGTGTGCATGAGTATTTATTATAACTGTATAATAAATATTATCGTTTGGACCTTACTAATCGGTGTATCGTCTTTATTACTTTGAACTTGACCTTGGAATACTCGTGACGGTGTCTATACGGCACCTGGCGACTCCTAAAGCTGAATAAATACATAGAACAGAGCCTAGTGGTGTTAAGCACTTGGAAGTTAATACACCCCAATAAACGCGTTTTGCGCCCATAGTAAAACGTGCAACATTTAGTGGCGACTTCCTGACGGGACACGGTTGTAAGTGGAAACCCCACACCGTCCAGGACCCTGAAATTTGAATTGGAACTCCAAATTACAGAGAAAGTAAGACAGTAAAGAAAATCACGAGTATTCAAGGTGTTCAAACTAATAAGCGTAATTCGGAAGTGTGTTTAGTGCATGCGTACTAACAGGGCTGTAAGGTAAAACTGAAAGCATTTTTGTTGCGACAAACTTTGGGCAGTTTCGTGAACGGAACATAGTGTAAGCCGTACCCGTTTCTTGAAACACAACCCCAGCAACCCCCTGTTCCAAATTAACTAAAAGAGAGTCAGAGAAAATGGCCATGCAGGCAATGGAACATCTGATCGATCCAGAAAGGTTTGTGGTCGCAGCGACCAGCAGCAGTAGCAGGGTAGGTCAGTGTCCCACGTGGGAGCTGGAACTCCGCAAATATCTACAAGGAAAGGGATGGCCCCTTTGGAAAGAGTTTTGTTTGAATGAGGAGACAGGTCCCGGAAGTATAGGACATACTTGGTGGGAGAACCTCTCTCAAATTCACAAAAAGAACCTTAGTAAAGCACGTAAGCCGATGGCGATTGTGTCCTGTTTGGCACAATTGCGAGGCACAGAGGAGGTCGTCAGGACGCTCCGGGCAGAATTAGAAGAAAGGAACCGAATGAGTAAGGTCGATGTCAGGGACATTGAGAAAGAGAATCTGGATCTAAGAGGGAAGTTGGTAGAGAAAGGTAGAGAGGTGGATGATGCCAAGAGGGCACACCAGTCTTGTCTAGCCCATCTCAGCAGTTCCCAGACCCAGTACGAAAAGGCTTATCAGGACGTGCAACGTGCCGTTCTGATAAGAGAGGAATCAGACAAGCAGGTGGAGGCGTTGCAGAGGCAATGCTCTGATCTCAAAGTAGCTTTGAGAGCACTCCATGCTGCAACCACAGAGCAAAGGCAAAGTACTGTGGATCACGCGAAATGCAGGAAACAGATTGCAGAGCTGCAATCGCTGCTTTCGGTGCAAAATGGGTTCCAAAGCACCTTTGGAACCCAGTTAGATGGAGAAAATGCCCCAGATTGGCAAGAATTAAGTGAAACAGCGCAGCGATATGTTCAGGGAACATGTGCGCCAGCAGCGCAACAGAAAAGGCAGGCACCCCCACCCCCCACAGATCAGATCATAACCGCACCCATGAATCCCGTAACCACGCAGAGAAAAGCTATAACAGAAGGCGCACCAGATATAACCTACACCACCCCCTTAACTGTAACCCAGCTCAGGGACGCATGTGAGAAGATCACTCCGTTCCTCCCCACCGCAGACCCCCACCAGTTTTTCGCTAAAGTGAAACAGCAGGCTACCATGTACGGCCTGGATGAGAGAGAGCAGGTTAAGCTCACAGTTCTGAGCTTAGACCAGTCAGTAGTAGCAGCCCTCCCGACCCACAGAACGTTGCCGGAGGCACCCTAGAGGAGATTCACACCTCCATTTTAGATGCCATAGGGTATAATCGAGGTGACCCCGTAGAAGGACTTAATAAGTGCCGGCAGAAAAGATCCGAACACCCCACAGCATTCGCAGGAAGGCTGTGGATTCATTTCAACGCAGTTTTCGGCGATTTAAATAGAGCGCATTTGAACCGGGAAAATATGGTCAAATGGACGCGCACTATAATCTCACACGCGACAGAGGCAGGACAGAGCGCTTGCAACAGTTATGACCCCTCAGAAGAGGCCCATAATGAGAAATGGGTCCTGAAAAGGTTGTCCCGCGCTTGGGAGCAATCAATTCAGGGAAAGAGTAAGGTTCAATCCCCAGAAGAGGCTCAGGCTGCCGCAGATATTCAGGCAGTGAGAGAGCACCAGAAACCCGCATGGGTAAATGAAGGGAAGAGCAGCCCACAACAGAAAGGCCAGGAATGCTATAACTGTGGACAGTTAGGGCATTGGGCAAAGGAATGCAATGCACCCCAGCGATCTCAGAGAGGCCAGCAGACAGGCACTCTGAACCGCAGTAAGGCAAAACCCATCCACAATATAGCAGTACAGTCAGGACCCACCAATGTGGACGAGACGAACTGACGGTGTTCGGGCTCCCCCACTTGGGTCTGTGACACACTCTGGGATTCATCAGGGAGACCCGTAGTCACAGCCAGAGTAAAAGGGAAGCCCATAGAGTTACTGTGGGACACAGGAGGCTCCCGCACCACCATTAACTCTACGACCACGGCACACGCAGACACGTGGCCGACCACATCCACCATTACACTTAGCGGGTTCACCGGACACTCGCAGCAGGGACATATCACAGCACCCGTAGCGATCCAGCTAGGGAACATCTCAACCAAACACCCCGTTGTCTTAGTAAATCTTCCCCGGACAGCAGAACACATCCTGGGGATAGATTTTATGAACGCTCATAGCTTGTCGTTCGACCCAGTGAACCAGTGTGTCTGGCGAATGGCTAGATCAGACAGAGCACCAGCCACCCTCACAGTAGGAGACTACGCTAATCGGATTAGCGCAGTGGGAGAGTACTCCTTTGACCTGACTACACTCCACACCGACAGACAAATAAAAGCCCTACTGAACAAACACAGGACAGCATTTGCAAGTCACCGTCATGACTGTGGCAGAATGACTGGACCAGTTCACGTTACCGGACAGGACCCCCGACCACAGAAACAGTATAGATTTCCCCTGGAAGCAGAGGTGGAAATAGAAAAGGTGATAGGAAGCTTATTGGAGCAAGGTGTGCTCAGAACGGTAGCCTCGACCAATAATGCCCCTATTTGGCCAGTGAGGAAGCCCGATGGATCATGGCGTCTGACCATCGATTATCGGGAACTCAACAAAGTCACCCCCGCAGTAGCCCCAACGGTAGCTACTAGTCCCGAGACCATGCTCAAGCAGGGACTCAACTCCAAATACTTCACGGTATTGGACATCAGTAACGGATTCTGGTCAATACCATTGGCAAAAGCGTGCCAGTACAAATTTGCCTTCACTTTCAAATCGCAGCAGTATACGTGGACATGCCTTCCACAAGGATTCCACAATTCCCCCTCCATTTTCCACCGACAGTTGGCAAGTGGTTTAGAGAAATTCTCCCGCCCCGAATGTCTGGTACAGTATGTAGACGACCTACTACTGCAGACAGACACAAAGGCAGAGCACATTACGCTTCTGGCCGAACTCCTGGAACTGTTGACTTCAATTGGATGTAAAGTTAACCCAAGAAAGGCCCAGATTTTGGAAACTAAAGTGATGTATTTGGGAACAATCATCACACACGGCAAACGCGAGATCGAATTCAAAAGAATTGATTCGATTGTCAAATTGCCCCTTCCCCAGAATGTATCAGCCCTCCGGTCGTTTTTAGGACTGGTTGGCTATTGTCGGAACCACATCGACGGATTCGCGACAAAAGCCGCCCCACTCTCAGACCTCCTTAAGAAGGGAGCCCCCTGGGAATGGCTTCCGCAGCATACAGAGGCTGTGGAGGAGTTAAAACGAGCCCTTAGCACAGCACCCGCGCTGCTAGTCCCAGACCAACTTTCCCCCTATGCAATAGAGGTAGCGAGCACCGATCTGACCCTCTCGGCCGTGTTGCTTCAGGAACGGCACGAGCAGCTAAGACCAGTGGCTTATGCCTCCCGACTGTTAGACCCGGTAGAACAAGGATTCTCTGCCTGTGAGAGGCACCTCCTTGCTGTCTTCTGGGCAGTACAATACTTCTCATACATTACCGGACTCAACCCCATTACTATTCTGATCGAACACACACCCACACAGTTACTCCTAGACGGTCGACTGAAGGACGGTTCAGTTAGCCAGATTAGGGCAGCTAGGTGGACCCTACTTTTACAAGGACGGGACATTACAGTAAAACGGACCCGCACACACACATATTTAGCAGACAACCTCCAATACCCCGGACAGCCCCATGACTGTGAAATTGTAGCTCCCCTGCATAACACAGGACCCTTTATTGCAAAAACACCCCCCAGGAAGATAGGGAACCCAAAACAAAGCCCCCAACCCACAGACACGTGTGGACCCCTGAGGATTTATGTAGACGGTTCCTCCACAGTTTTAAATGGTGAGCGTATCACAGGATGCGGCATCTATGTCGAGGACGCGCAGGGGCGCGCTCTCGAAGAAATCGCTCTTAAATTACCAGCTCACTTAGGCGCGCAGGCAGCAGAGCTCGCGGCCATAGCGTACATAGTGGACCACCCCGCTTCTTTCCCCAGCCCAGCAGACATATATTCAGACAGCTTATATGTCTGTAATAGCTTGACAGATTTTCTACCCCTGTGGAGGACACGAGGTTTTGTCTCCGCAGACAGGAAACCCCTTCCATCAGCCCCTCTACTCCAGCATATTTTAGAAAAAGCGAGGGACAGGACCTTCGGAATAATAAAAGTAAGAAGTCACCATAGGTCATCCCCCCCTGGGAATGTACAAGCCGACGCACTGGCTAAGGCAGGTTCCAGGCGAGGACACTTATGGACCCCCCCAGCTAGCGCACCAGCTAGCGCCCCTGTGAGCGCAGTCCACATCTCACAGACAGATATTAAAGATCTTGTAGCAGCACAGAAGCAGGATAAGGACCTCAGGGAGGTTTTTAAAGGCAACTTTGTGCCAGAGTACGAGAGATTTAAACACGCACTGACCACACATGAGGGTGTGATCATAAAGGAACAACTTTATGTGGTCCCGCAGCAGGACAGGAATGCAATGATTGCTTTATTCCATGATAACCACGGACACCAAGGAATTGATGCAACCACGAGGCACCTCAGACAGCTCTGTTGGTGGCCTAATCTCAGGACTGATGTAACGCATTACATTGAAAATTGCCTTATTTGTGCACAGAATAACCCGGAGCGGTATTCTAAGAAGGCACAACTTCGGCATACTCGCCCAGTTAACGGCCCCTGGACAAACCTCCAGATCGATTTTATAGGACCATTGCCCCCTTGCAGGAATGGCTATAAATACGTTCTGGTGGTCATCGACACCTTTACCAAATGGGTAGAGGCATTCCCCTCTAGAACAAATACAGCAAAGACAGCTGCAAAGATCCTGACCCACCACATCTTCACGAGATGGGGTTTACCCCGAAGTATCGATTCGGACCAGGGATCTCACTTTACAGGACGGGTCATGAAGAACGTCCTGACAATATTTGGAATAAAACAAAATTTTCATATTGCGTATCATCCATAGTCCAGCGGGATTGTGGAGCGCATGAATCGGACTCTAAAAACTACCCTTAGAAAAATGGTTCAGGAGAATAACTCCACATGGGATTCAGTGCTCCCATTTGCACTTATGTTCATAAGGAACACTGTTTCCACTTCCACAGGCTACACACCACACACACTCATGACCGGACGCCCTATGAAAGGTACAGAATTCCTTTTAGGACTGGACATGACCAGCCCCGAAGTGACGGCCCTCACACACGAAAAGACGGTTAAAGACTTAGTTGAGACTGTGAGGTCTGCACAGATTGCAGCCGCAGTTCAGCTAGGCAAACGCCGCCAACAACGCACAGCTTGTTTTAATAAGACCGTTCACCCCACAGAATTCCAGGTTGGGCAACAGGTAATGTTATCTGTTTACAACTCCAGCAGTTTTTTGGCTCCAAAATATTCCGGCCCATACTCAATTTCGGATAAAATTAGCCCCTCAGTTTACAGGGTAAAATATCCTAATGGGAAGACCGCGTGGTTCCATATCAACCAGTTAAAGGCATATGGAACACAGTATAACCATGCTCATCATGTACTGCTAGATGCAGCAGAACACTTCACCCCGCCCACTAGAGACACTTTTCCACCATCCCCCTCACAGACCAGTTCATCAACGGACTCGCCCACGACTCCGCCCACAGACCACGACAGACCACGCCCCGAAACGCCCACAAGCTGCCACAGCAGAGACAGCAGGACAGACACTGACTCTGAGAACAGCGACAGCACACAGCCATACAGCCCACACTGCACCAACTACGACCCCGACTCCAGTGACCCCATGGAAGTCACTTACCTTAAAAACCCAGACCCACCACCCGACCCCGACAACCCCGACAACACACTTGACACAACACTATGGCACAGGGACAATTCATACAGACTTGTCCGCAATGACGAAAGTGACCCCCGGTCACACAATTCGAAAATAGCATGCCTGATCCACACAAGGGTGTGGGATCCGGGAGAGCAGGACGACACGGTGTCTGACTCCCGACACGGCAACCCCTTTGTGACCCTGTTCACAGAGACAGAGGAAAAGTGAGGTGTCCAGATGATGTAAAATAGGAATCGTTTGAGGGAAACGATGTCCTTTCTGATGGAACCTGCACGTATGTTTGTCTATCGTTTTATGTTTGTTTGTCTTTCAGGAATATAAATGGTTCAGTTGGAGGATGGACATCTTCTTTTCAGCTGAAAAGATTGTGACCACCTCACATACACGTTAGCTTGTCCGCCGATACCTTTGAGAACTTCAGTTCCAAAACAACAGTTTGATTGGAGATCTTTTCAAAGTTGTAAGGCTTGTGACCACCTTACACGCACAATAGTTTCTCTGCCGAAACCTCTGAGAACTTCTATGGTGAGCAGCTCACCTTATCGGCTACAATATCTGAAGCCCAGCTCATTTCCCAAACGGAGCATCTTGGCTCCATTGTTTTAGGTGCCCCTCTATTCGGCGAATAGAGGCTGCAAGTCACGGTTAACACATTCGTACCCGTTTTAATCCAGGTTACTCAGGCAGTGGACAAACGGCACTGAGGACCCGCCCTGTCTGAGAACCCACTTTGGTCAGCCAAGCTCGGGTATGGCACAGCACGCCCTACCCGGGGATCCCATCCAACTCGTACCCGTAGCGGCCCATACGCAACTCATTCGGACGTTTCTTTCAAAATTTTGTTTTCATTTTTCGTTAGGCAGCCCTTAGGCCGCCATCCCACATGCTATTTACATCCGGTAACATTCGGATGGTAAACTAGCAAAGCCTGCGAGACGGCTCGCAGGAGAAGGATTGTTAGGTGTATTCTGGTCTTCAAATTCGCTTTTAAAAAAAAAAATGAGGGGAGTCACAGGGTGTGACTTGGCCAGTCATTTTTAAAGGGTCAATTGGAATTTAAAAGACAGATGCACTAACAGGTAAAGATCTTAAACTGTGTATTGACAGATACTGTGCTTGATCCCATAGCTTTCGAAGGACGAGACAGGGATCGAAGCAAGGATTGTCCATACAGGAGGAAGAAAGAAGGAAAACCAAGTTGAAGATGATGGAAGCTCACCTATTGTTGTTAACTGTTATATCTGTTTGTGTGGAAACAAGACACGTTTCCCCCACAACCCCCACCGTAAATGTTTCCCTTACAACCACTCCCCAGTGCTCAGCTCTGATCAGTGAGGTTCAGACCTGGTGCACAAAATTTATGACATGGTACTCCATGTCATACGTAATCGAATCACTACTGGTGATTGCGATCCTCGTTATCCTTGTACAGACCCTCAGGTTGAGGAAGTGGAAGAGGAGAGCCTCCCGTTCTTGCCCTTCCGTCTATGGAGTTCGATTCTCCGATTTTCTGATTTCATCAATCCCCTCTGCCCCATGATGAATAAAGAACTGTGTAATGAATAAAAATTCGACCCTGTATTGTCTTGTCCTATACTCGACTGCCGAGTTAGGAAATGTGATGTTGTGGTGTGAATGGTTAAGGTTTTAGAGTGTGAGGAAATGTTTAAGTAAAGTTAAGGATAATTGTGATAGGTAGAGGTTCCCAGTTTATGGTAATGCATGTCCCCTTTGACATAGCGCCAAGTAGAAATGTAAGGTAAAAATTTTCTTCCCATAGTTTAAGATAGAGTAGCCCAGGAACTGGCAAGAGGTCAGGGGACACAAAGAAGGCAACCCAGATGCACTCAAGGCGACGTACATAGGTGATCCTTCACAATATTTTGATTGTGAGGATCACAAGGAGGGAATGTAGCCACCTAAAATGGACGCTGAGCTACAAAATAAGCCAAGCGCTAAGACTGCTGGGAAACAGACAGTTTAGCCAGAACAGCAGTCTGCAAAGAGAGCATTTTGCATTCTGCAAGCAGCAGAAACCAGTTTGGGCTCAGGTGAGAAGACCTTAGCTAGGTGCAAATGGCAAAACGCTTTGCATGCTAATGAGGCAATCAGACCTGAACACCCACACAATAGACACATTTGATTCTGAATGGACACATTTGAATCAAGGCCCAGACATCGAGGCACCAGAAACCTCCAAACAAAAGGGCATAAGAAACGCCCCCCCCATCACGGAGACCCCCTCGCATTGGGGAATTAAAACAGTATCGATGAGGAATTGACCCAATAGGTATCCAAAGGTTAAAGCCCGCCCAAGAAGAGGGAAGGACAATGGGATCCCTATAAAAGACAGGGACCTCGTGTTGTCCGGTCTGCTTTTCCGTGCTCCGGCCCTGACCAAGAACTTGAAGATCCAATTGACTCCAGCCGTCGAGCACCAGCCGCCGAACCGTAAGTGCCAGTACGACGCTCGCTACGCGAACTAAGCCCGCTAGAACCCCCAGTGACCAGAACGCTTGCTGAAGGTTGCAGCCCAAGACCAGGACGAAGGCTTCGCTCCCTGACCTTGCCTGTTCCTGTTAGATAAGTATTCTGATTACTTTAGTTTAGTCATAGCTTAGTCTCTTAGTGTGTGCATGAGTATTTATTATAACTGTATAATAAATATTATCGTTTGGACCTTACTAATCGGTGTATCGTCTTTATTACTTTGAACTTGACCTTGGAATACTCGTGACGGTGTCTATACGGCACCTGGCGACTCCTAAAGCTGAATAAATACATAGAACAGAGCCTAGTGGTGTTAAGCACTTGGAAGTTAATACACCCCAATAAACGCGTTTTGCGCCCATAGTAAAACGTGCAACAAGGGTTCCTAGCCTGGGGGGGAAGGGAGGGGGGGGAAAAGGGGAATACCGGGTTGCCGCTGGCAGGGTCAGGAAGGAGCTGGTGTGGGCCGGGGGGACAGAGGGGAGGTGTTTTCGCTATGGGGACTGGGTCGGGCAGGGGGTGCTGGCCTGGGGCGGGCAGTCGACGGGCTATGGCTAGTTGACGGGGGAGGGGGGGCGGGACGCCCTCTGATCCGGTTGGTCACCTGGAATGCGAGAGGATTGAATGGGCCGGTGAAGCGGTCGAGGGTACTTGCTCATCTGAGGGGGCTAAAGGCTGATGTGGCAATGCTTCAGGAGACCCACCTGAAGGTGGCGGACCAGGTCCGTCTGAGGAAGGGATGGGTGGGGCAGGTTTTCCACTCTGGGTTGGATGTGAAGAACCGGGGAGTGGCGATTCTGGTGGGGAAAAATGTGTCGTTTGAGGCATCTGAGGTGGTGGCGGATAAGGGGAGTAGGTATGTTATGGTTAGGGGCAGGCTACATGGAGAGAAGGTGGTACTTGCTAGTGTGTATGCCCCAAATTGGGACGATGCGGGCTTTATGAGGCGTATGCTGGGACGGGTCCCGGATCTAGAGGCGGGAGGTCTGATTATGGGGGGGACTTCAATACAGTGTTGGATCCTTCACTGGATCGGTCCAGCTCTAGGACGGGTAGGAGGCCGGCGGCGGCCAAGGTACTGAGAGGGTTTATGGACCAGATGGGAGGGGTGGATCCATGGAGGTTTGTAAGGCCGAGGGCACGGGAATACTCTTTCTTCTCCCACGTACATAGGGTCTATTCTCGGATAGACTTCTTCGTGGTGAGTAGGGGACTGATTTCGAGAGTGGAGGAGGCTGAATATTCGGCCATTGCAATCTCCGACCACGCTCCGCATCGGATAGAGTTGGAGATGGGGGAGGTGCGGGACCAGCGCCCGTTGTGGCGGTTGGATGTGGGTTGTTGGCGGAGGAGGAGGTGTGTAGGAGGGTCCGGGCAAGTATTGAGGGGTACCTCGAGGTGAATGATACGGTGGAGGTCCGGGTGGGGATGGTCTGGGAAGCCCTGAAGGCAGTGATTCGTGGGGAGCTCATATCGATCTGGGCACACAGGGAGAGGAGCGAGAGGAGGGAGAGGGATAGACTGGTGGGAAAGATGCTGGAGGTAGACAGGAGGTACGCAGAGGCACCAGAGGAGGGACTGTTGGGGAAGAGGCGCAGCCTGCAGGCTAAATTTGAATTGCTGACTACTAGAAAGGCGGAGGCACAGTGGAGGAAGGCACAAGGGGCAGTGTGCGAACATGGTGAAAAGGCGAGTAGGATGCTGGCTCATCAGCTCCGTAAGCGGGATGCGGCTAAGGAAATTGCTGGAGTGAGAGACAAGAGTGGGAATGTGGTGCGGAAGGGGGTAGAGGTGAATGAGGTCTTCAAGGACTTTTACGGGGAACTGTACCGGTCGGAGCCAACGGGGGAGAGGAGGGGAATGGAGAGGTTCCTCGACGGGCTTTCTTTCCCGAAGGTGCAGGAGGAGCAGAT
This sequence comes from Scyliorhinus canicula, assembly GCF_902713615.1. Lineage (NCBI taxonomy): Eukaryota > Metazoa > Chordata > Chondrichthyes > Carcharhiniformes > Scyliorhinidae > Scyliorhinus > Scyliorhinus canicula. Next base: position 186,408 of record NW_024056029.1, read on the forward strand.
GGAGGGGTTGGGTGCGCCGATTGAGCTGGAGAAGCTAGTTAAGGGGATCGGGCAGATGCAGTCAGGGAAGGAGCCGGGGCCAGATGGGTTCCCGGTGGAATTTTATAAAAAGTTCGTGGACCTAGTGGGCCCCTTGCTGGTGCGGACACTCAACGAAGCGTGGGAAGGGGGGACTTTGCCCCCGACGATGTCGTGGGCGCTGATTTCGTTAATCTTAAAGAGGGACAAGGACCCCCAGCAGTGTGGTTCATACAGACCCATATCTCTCCTCAATGTGGATGCCAAGGTGCTGGCAAAAACCCTGGCCACCGGGATAGAGGACTGTGTGCCAGGGGTTGTACACGAGGACCATACAGGGTTTGTGAAGGGAAGGCAGCTGAACACGAATGTGCGGAGATTGTTGAATGTCATCATGACGCCAGCGATTGAGGGGGAGGCTGAGATAGTGGTGGCACTGGATGCAGAGAAGGCCTTCGATAGAGTGGAGTGGGGGTACTTATGGGAGGTGTTGGGGAGGTTCGGATTTGGTGAAGGGTTCATTAGATGGGTGAGGCTGCTATCTGAGGCCCCGATGGCGTGTTTGGCCACGAATGGGAGGAGGTCGGAGTACTTCCTGCTTTACCGAGGGACCAGGCAGGGTTGCCCCCTGTCCCTCTTGTTGTTTGCATTGGCAACCGAGCCGTTGGCAATGGCGTTGAGGGATTCAGGGAGGTGGAGAGGTTTGGTGCGAGGTGGGGAGGAACATAGGGTGTCGTTGTTTGCCGATGACCTGTTACTGTATGTGGCGGACCCGGTGGGAGGGATGCCGGGGGCAGGGCCGGCTCAAGGTACCGGCAACTCGGGCGCCATGTGCTAGGGGGCGCCATCAAGGAGTGCGTGTCAAAGACAAGGAAATTTCCACAACCGTCAGCTTGTACACATCACCCAAGGTGGGTCGCGGGCGGCTGAGGACGCGGGCATAGTGATCGTCTTCGTCTATAAGACTTTGCATATCAACATGTGGCGTAGGTCAGGTGAGAGTGGAAGGTGTGGGTGGGGTGGGGTCACCTGGGTTGGGCATAAGCCACATCAGTTGTCTTTCTGTTTCTTGAGACTGTGGACCGTCTGATTACTTAAACTTGTCAGGACTCAAGACCAGGAGCTGCATAGGCTAGGCAGCACAACTGCTGAAATGTAGACACGGACAAATCACAATAACGTGAACAGCATTATATGAAGAAAACCCACACTGGTAGACAGATTTATTCTGGACGTTTCGAAGGCAACTGCCTTCCTCATCAGACTAGAACAAAAAGACCAGTAGCTCTTTATGAACTTTCAGAAATGCCTGCTTCTGATCCTGCAATGCGACATGAAGCAGAGACTCTTGTAACACAAATAGAAGATTACAGTTTCCTAGTGATGATGAATGTCTAGTATGATGTCTTAGGCAGAGTAAATGTTGTCAGCAAAACTATGCAGAACACCTCTGTGGAACTGTCTACCACAGTTTCATTAATGAATAGTGTCACTGATTACTTAATTGATTATCGTGCAAATGGATATGAAAAAGCACTAGAGTCAGCAAAAGAATTAGCTACAGAATTAGATGTAGAGCCCATTTTTAGAAGTAAAAGAATAAGCAGAAAAAGGAGGCTGTTTGAATATGAGTGCATTGACGAGGTTCCAAATGCAGATGACCCAGAAAAAAGATTTAAAAATCATGTGTTCAATGTAATACTCGACAGAGCTATTAATTCTTTATCAGAGAGATTTGAACAGTTACAAAGTTTCAATAACACATGGGGATTTTTAAATAATCTAAAAGATCTGCCAGATAAAAATAAACTCAAAGTAGCATGTCAAGGTTTGGAGGATAAGTTAAGGTACCAAGAAAATAGTGATATTAATGGATGTGATCTCTTGACTGAACTGGATATTGCAAAAGAATTATTTCCTGAAGATGTAAAGCTTCCAATAGAAGTCGTTAGGTTCATAAACACTAATAAGTTACAGGCTGTCATGCCAAATCTGTGGGTTGCATTAAGAATAATGCTTACAATACCTATTACTGTGGCCACCGGAGAGAGAAGCTTTAGTAAACTAAAGCTTATAAAGACATACTTACGGTCGTCCATGACTCAAGACAGATTAAATTCTTTGGCAATTTTGTCAATAGAAAATGATCTTGTAAAGAAGATAGATATAGAAAGTGCCATGAAAAGATTTGCAGATCTAAAGGCTAGGAAAAAAATGTTTTAGGTAGGATAAAAAATGTTTTCCAGCATCTGTTCATTTGTTCATACTTTTTATTAGGAGAAAATTCGTTACAGCTACAGTTTTTATCATCGTGAACTTACGGAATATAGTATGCTTCTCAGTTTGTTCAGATTCTGTACAGATTTGAATGCCTCGATTTTGTAATATTGTAATAAACTCTTTATTCTACATTTTCAGTTTTTCTCCTTGTGAAAATTTTAAAAAATTATACTTGTAAGGGCGCCGAAGTTCAGCTTGCCCGGGGCGCCAGCAACCCTAGGGCCGGCGCTGCCCAGGAGCAAAATAGATTCACATCACTGCCATCTTGAATAAATTGCAACATCATCCGAATGTGGAGATGGTAATATTCTCAATCGAATAAATAATCGGACGCAAAAACCTTTTACTGCAATTAAACAACTTCAAATATTAAAAACAGCTAAATATAAATTCCCAAAGGCCCAACTTTGGGACACTGAACTAAATTATGAAGAAACTCTTCGACAACAACTGAAGGAAACAATTGTGGCTTAAACTCATACATCCAACAAGACTTTTATTCGGCAATACCAGACATATTTTTGCAAGTGGAACCAAACACGTCTTTAGGTTTTAGAAGCAAAACCCCAAAAGATCATTTGGTCAAAAGCAAAGTGACTTTAGGCGATAGCTACAATTGCTGACTGCGCAACTTGCAAATATTAAAAAACTACACCCACAATTCAAAGTCTCAGAACAGGAAAAGCAGCTTCCATAAAACAAAAAATAACATGTCAACAACAAAACTTGTTCCACACAATAAAATGTAAACAGTGTCACATCTAGTACATCGGTGAATCAGGTAATACCCTACGAACTAGACTCACGGGACTTCTAAGTGAGATCCATACCCAGAAAAGACACAAATTAATTAACACACACTTTATACAGCATGGTCTTGATGCATTGCAAATTATAGGTTTTGAAGCAAACAGCAACTGGCCAACCCCACAAAGAAAAAGAATGAATAATAGTATAATAATAATCTTTACTGTCACAAGTAGGCTTATATACACACTGCAATGAAGTTACTGTGAAAAGCCTCGAGTCGCCACATTCCGGCGCCAGTGAGAGCATTCCGAATGTCCAAATTACCGAACAGCACGTCTTTCCGGACTTGTGGGAGGAAACAGGAGCACATGAGAAGGTCCCGAGACGAACTGAAGTTTCCACAGTTGGAGGAAGAGAAGAGGCAGGCGCTAGAGGAGGCCTGGGGCTGAGGGAGATATTCAACAGTATAAGGGGTATGAAGTCGGGGAGGGCCCCGGCAACTGATGGTTACCCGGCGGAATTCAATAAGGAATTTGCTACGGACCTGGCACCACATCTCTTGGGGGTGTTTAATGAAGCGGTGGAGAAGAGGGAGCTGCCGGAGACGATGACGCAGGCAACAATCACATTAATACCAGAAAAAGGGAAGGACCCATTGGAATATGGGTCGTATAGTCCATATCGCTGTTAAATACAGATCTGAAAGTACTGGCTAAGTTAGTGGTGGAAAAGATGGAACTTGTGTCCCGAGGGTGGTAATGGAGGACCAAACAGGCTTTGTGAAGGGCAGGCAGCTTTCTAGTAATACAAGGCGATTGTTAAACATGATCATGACCCCATCGAGAGCCCAGGTGCTGGACGTAGTGGTGCCCATGAATGTGGAGAAGGCATTCGATTGTTAGAAGGTATTCTGAGGGACAGGATCTACAGGCAATTAGACAGGCAAAGGCTAATTAAAGGAAAGTCAGCAAGGCTTTTTGAGGAGAAAGTCATGTCTCATTAATTTGATTGAGTTTTTGAAGGGGTAACCAAGAAGGTAGTGGAGGGCAGTGCAGTTGGCGTTGTCTACATGGACTTTAGCAAGGCCTTCAACAAGGTACCGCATGGTAGGTTGTTGCAAAAGGTCAAATCTCACGGGATCCAGAGTGAGGTAACCAATTGGATACAAAATTGGCTTGGCGATCGAAGCCAAAGGGTGGTTGTGGAGGGTTGTTTTTCAAACTGGAGGCCTGTGACCAGCGGTGTGCCTCAGAGATCGGTGCTGGGTCCACTGTTATTTGTTATATATATTAATGATTTGGATGGGAATATGGGAGGCATGGTTAGTAAGTTTGCAGATAATGCCAAGATTGGTGGCATAGTGAATAGCGAAGAAGGTTATATAAGATTGCAACAGGATCTTGACCAATTGGGCCAGTGTGCCGATGAATGGCAAATGGAGTTTAATTTGGATAAATGTGAGGTGACACGTTTTGGTAGATCAAATCATGGCAGGACCTACTCAGTTAATGGTAGGGAGTTGGGGAGAGTTACAGAACAAAGAGATCTCGGGATACAGATTCATAGCTCCTTGAAGGTGGAGTCGCAGGTGGACAGGTTGGTGAAGAAGGCATTCAGTGTGCTAGGTTTTATTGGTCAGAATATTGAATACAGGAGTCAGGATGTCTTGCTGAAGTTGTACAAGAAATTGGTAAGTCCACACATGTAATACTGTGTTCAGTTCAGGTCACCCCATTATAGGAAGGATATTGTTAAACTAGAAAGAATGCAGAAGAGATTTCCGAGGATGCTCCAGGACTTGATTGTCTGAGTTATAAGGAGACGCTGGGACTTATTTCCCTGGAGCATGGGAGGCTTAGAGACCTCTTACAGAGGTCTATAAAATAATGAGGAGCATAGATAAAAGGTAGTCAACATAGTAGAGAAATGGTGCTGGGAAAATTGATGGGATTGAAAGCGGCTATATCCCCAGGGCCTGAGAATCTGCATAGCAGAGTGCTTAAGGAGGTGGCTCTGGAAATAGTGGATGCATTGGTGGACATATTCCGAGATTCTAGACTCTGGAACTGTCCCTGCAGATTGGAGTGTAGCTCACGTAATTCCGATATTCAAAAAGTGAGGTAGAGGGAAAGCAGGGAATTATGGACCAGTGGTGGGGAAAATTATCAAGGACATTTTAGCGGAATATTTAGAAAGCAGTGGCAGGATCAGTCAGAGTCAGCATGGATTTATGAAGGGGAAATCATGCTTGACAAATCTGTTGGAATTCTTTGACGGTGTAACTGGTAGAGTTGATAAGGGGGAGCCAGTCGATGTGGTATATTTGGACTGTCAGAAGGCGTTTGACAAAGTCCCACAGAAGAGATTATTGTGCAAAATTAAAGAGGATGGGATTGGGGGAAATGCATTGAGGTGGATAGAAAAATGGTTGGCAGAGGGGCAACAAAGAGTAGAGATTAATTGGCCCTTTTCAAATTGGCAGGCAGTAACTAGTGGGATATCACAGGGTTCGGTGCTGGGACTCCAGCTATTCACAAAATACATTAATGATTTGGATGAGGAAACAAAATGTTACATCTCAAAGTTTGCAGATGATACCAAATTAGGTGGGAAGGCAAATTGTGACGAGGATGCAGGGATGCTACAGCAAGATCTGGACAGGTTGGGTGAGTGGACAAATCATTGGCAGATGCAGTATAATTTGGATACGTGTGAGGTTATTCACTTTGGAAGCAAAAACAGGAAGGCAGATTACTACCTGAATGGTTGTAAATTGGGAGAGGGAAGTGTGCAGCGGGACCTGGGTGTCCTTGTGCACCAGTTGCTGAAGGTAAGCATGCAGGTGCAGCAGGCGGTAAAGAATGCTAATGGTATGTTGGCCTTCATTGTGAGAGGTTTAGAGTACAGAAGCAGGGATGTGTTGCTGCAATTATACAGGGAACTTAGTGAGGCCACATCTGGAGTATTGTGTGCAGTTTGTCTCCATCTCTGAGGAAGAATGTTCTTGCTCTCGAGGGAGTGCAGCAAAGGTTTACCAGACTAATTCCAGGGATGGTGGGACTGTCATATGAGGAGAGATTGACGAGGTCGGGATTGTTCTCGCTGGAGTTCAGAAGAATGAGAGGGGATCTCATAGAGGCTTATAAAATTCTAACAGGACTAGACAGGGTAGACGGAGGGAAGATGTTACCAATGATAGTAGTGTCCAGAACCAGGGGCCAAAGTCTGAAGATTCAGGGTAAACCATTTCCAACAGATATAAGGAGACATTTCTTCTCAAAGAGTGGTGAGCCTGTGGAATTTAATACCACAGGAAGTAGTTGATGCTAAAACTTTGAATATATTCAAGAGGCGGCAAGATATAGCACTTGGGGAGAATGGGATCAAAGGCTATGCGGAGAAAGCAGGATTAGGTTATTGAGTTGGATGATCAGCCATGATCGTGATGAATGGCGGAGCAGGCTCGAAGGGCCAAAAGGCCTTCTCCTGCTCCTATCTTCTCTGTATGTATGTATCTTTTCCCAAAGGTATAGGAGTCTGGAACTAGAGGGCATAGGTTTAAGATGAGAGGGGAGAGACACAAAAGAGACCAGAGGGAAAATTCTTTCACATAGAGGGTGGTGAGGATCTGTATTAAGAAATTATCAAAGATATTAGTTGATTCAATTCGACCCATAGGGGTGACAATTGAAATAATTACAACATTATTAACGCAAACAATTGGGCCCAAAACACTGAAATGATTCTAATTGATCACTACACAACAAATTTTAAAATATTGCTCGATAAATTAGAAAAAATTGACAATAGGGACAACTTACAAGAAGCATTCTCCAGTGCAAAATGCTGGTATAAAATAAACTTTAAAGAGAATTCCAAATCCGAAATAAAAAAAAAATTACATTTTCAATTCAAAAATGAACCTACCACCTCAGGAGACAAACACAAACACCCTGACATCTCCTCTGACACAACACAGTAGTTCCGATTTTGAGGATTTCACCACAATTCCTCAATATAAGACCTCAAAAAATATAATTCCTAAGAATTCATCAACATCATTGAAAATGGCAAACAAAACACCAAAACATTTAATACCGGCTTCGATCGCCTCACTTAATTCTTCAAATTCAATTACTGGTCACAGTCACATAGTTTCATCACCATCAGGTACACCAACCTGTCCCGCAGATATGAACCGACTGGCAGCCCCGATCCAGGCACCAACATGGTTCCACACAGCTGACAACCCAATGAAAATAACAACAGTCCTGTACAAACACCCAAAGTGGACGTATGTACTGAATGATCTGTTGAGCTGCTTGCAGAAAAATACTTTTCACTGTACCTCGGTACACGTGACAATAAACAAATCCAATCCAATCCAATCTTCTACCACACAGAACAAAACCACATTGATGATGGCACAACACCCTCATACATACTACAACAATTAAAAATGGTTATTGCTTCCAAAGAAATCCACACTGGCCATAGGGGACTCCAATCTCTCCAAAATTAATAGTTGTCCAGTCCCCGACATCCAATTTGACTGTTTCCCTAGAGCCAATATGTCGTCCGTCACCTCTGCGCCCCCCCCCCCTACTGCTTGGACTCAACTTCCAATGCAGTCACCGAAGCTTGACCCTAAAGTTCGCGGACCCCCTACCCCCCCTCACTGTACCTAGTCTCGCGACCCTTAAGGTCACCCCCCCTTTGCTCGTTGCGAACCTCACCCCCGACTGGAAGCCCGTCGCCACCAGGAGCAGGCGGTACAGTGCACAAGACATGATTTTTATCAAGTCGGAGGTCCAGCGACTCTTGAGGGGAGGGGTTGATCGAGGCCAGCAACAGCCCCTGGAGAGCACTAGTGGTGGTTGTCGGGACCGGGGAAAAGAATCGGATGGTTGTGGACTATAGCCAGACCAGAAACCGGTTCACGCAACTTGATGCGCGCCCCCTCCCCCACATAGCAGAGATGGTCAACCAGATCGCACAGGACCGGGTGTTCTCCACGGTAGATCTGAAGTCTGCCTACCACCAGCTCCCGATCCGCCCGGAAGATCGCCACTACGCTGCTTTTGAAGCAGCCGGCCGACTCTTCCACTTCCTCAAGGTCCCTTTCGGTGTCACTAATGGGGTCTCGGTCTTCCAGAGAACGATGGACCGAATGGTGGACCAGTACAGGCTGTGGGCTACATACCCGTACTTGGACAATGTTACCATTTGCGGCCATGGTCAGCAGGAGCACAAGCCAACCTTCAGAGGTTCCTCCAGGCCGCCCAATCCCTCAACCTCACATATAACAAGGAAAGTGCGTTTTCCGCACAACCCGGCTAGACATCCTCGGCTATGTCGTGGAAAACGGGGTCCTAGGGCCCGACCCTGACCGCATGCGCCCCCTCATGGAACTTCCCCTACCCCACAGCCTCAAGGCCCTCAAACGCTGCCTGGCTCGATTCTCCTATTACGCTCAGTGGGTCCCCAACTATGCGGACAAAGCCCGCCCACTTATCAAAGCCACTGTGTTCCCCCTGATGGCTGAGGCCCGCTCAGCCTTCAGCCGCATCAAGGCCGATATCACTAAGGGCGCGATGCATGTGGTGGACGAGTCCGTCCCCTTCCAAGTAGGGAGCGATGAGTTAGACTTCGCCATGGCCGCCACCCTCAACCAGGCGGGCAGGCCATCATCCTTCTTTTCTAGAACCCTCCACACCTCCGAGATTCGACACTCCTTCGTCGAGAAGGAAGCGCAATCCATTGTGGACGCCATGCGGTATTGGAGGCACTACCTAGCCTGTAGGAGGTTCACCCTCGTCACCGACCAACAGTCGGTAGCCTTTATGTTCGACAACGCACAACGGGGCAAAATAAAAAATGACAAAACCTTGAGGTGGAGGATCAAACTCTCAGATGCCCTGTCCCGCGGCACATGCGCCAACGCGCAAGATGACCGACTTCGGGCTATCCACAATGACCTCGGTCACCCGGGGGGTCACTCGGCTTATCCACTTTATTAAGATCCACAATTTGCCCTACTCCACTGAGGAGGTCAGGGCCATGACGAAGGATTGCGCAAACCACACATCTATCGGCCAGACAAGGCCCACCTGGTAAAGGCCTCCCGTTCCTTTGAGAGCCTCAGTATCAACTTCAAAGGGCCCCTCCCTTCCACCAACCGCAATATAAACTTCCTGACCGTCATTGACGAGTACGCCCGCTTCCCCTTCGCTCTCCCATGTCCTGACATGACCACGGCCACTGTTATAAAGCCACTGCACAGCATTTTCACCCTGTTCGGTTTCCCTGCATACGTCCACAGTGACTGGGGCACCTCTTTCATGAGCGATGAGCTGCGTCAGTACCTGCTCAGTAAGGGCACCACCTTGAGCAGGACTACGAGCTACAACCCGCAGGGAAACGGGGAGGTGGAGAGGGAGAACGCGCCGGTATGGAAGGCCGTACTTCTGGCCCTCAGATCTAGAAGTCTCCTGACCCCCCCCCGCTGGCAGGAGTTCGTCCCCGGCGCGCTCCACTCCATTAGATCGCTCCTCTGCACAGCCACCAACAAGACCCCTCACGACCGTTTATTTGTCTTCCCTAGGAAATCCATCTCCAGGGTCTCACTTCCATCCTGGCTGACAACTCCGGGACCGGTCCTTCTCCGGAAGCATACTAGGGGCCCGACCCCCTGGTCGAGAGGGTCCAGCTGCTGCACGCCAACCCCCAATATGCAGACGTCGCACACGAAGACGGACGGCAAGATACGGTCTCCCTCCGGGACCTGCCGCCCGCTGGTTCCCATGTCAACATGCCCCCCTCCCCACTGCCTATCGCAACCCCCCGAATCCCTGGGGCTCCTGTACTGTCCCGCGCCTACACTGCCGCCATCCACACCCCCTTCCTACCGCCACCCCTCAACCGTCGACGACACGCTGGACCGAAGCTCCAGACAACACACTCTCAGAGTCAACAACTACAACGCCCGTACTACTGATCACATAATTTCACACCCATCACCTACACCGGCTTGTTCTAGCCATTTGGGTCTTTTAAAAGCCCCGATCCAAGCACTTACCTGGTCCTACGTAGCTGGGAGCCCAGAAGTAGATAGAGGTAGTCCCACACAGTCATTACAGATTCACTCATCTTCACCTGACACAACACTCACCATGATACAAAATATAACTACAATTGCAATGACACAACATCCTCACACAAATGACAAGAATAAAGATTGGTCATTTTTGCCACAAAAATTTATATTAATCATCGGAGATTCAAACCGTACGAATATTAAACATTGCCCAGATCCAAGTATTCAATTCGACTGTTTTCCTGGAGCACAATTTTCTCATATTGGTAACATTTCAAATAAATTTCAACCCCATTCGGAAATACAAAAAGTATTATCAATTGGCATTAATAATCTCACACAAAAACTTTCCACCGCGATTAAACAACTCGAAATTTTATTAAATACAACAAAACCAAAATTCCCCAAAGCTGAAATCTTTATTACTGAACTCAATTACAGTAAGAGTCTCCCACAAGAACAGAAAAAAACAATCATGGCCTTAAACCAATACATTAACCAACATTCTTTCATCCCAGCAATTTCAAACAAATTCTTCCAAGTACAGTCAGATAACATTCATTGGACAGATGAAACAGCCACTGCTATGCTAAATAATTGGATGACTCATTTGGATGAGGTAATGCATTTTGGAAGGTCTAATGCAGGTCGAGAATACACAATGAATGGGAGAACCCTCAAGAGTATTGAAAGTCAGAGAGATCTAGGTGTACAGGTCCACAGGTCACTGAAAGGGGCAACACAGGTAGAGAAGGTAGTCAAGAAGGCATACGGCATGCTTGCCTTCATTGGCTGGGGCATTGAGTATAAGAATTGACAAGTCATGTTGCAGTTGTATAGAACCTTAGTTCAGCCACACTTGGAGTATAGCGTTCAATTCTGGTCACCACACTACCAGAAGGATGAGGAGGCTTTAGAGAGGGTGCAGAAGAGATTTACCAGGATTTTGCCTGGTATGGAGGGCATTAGCTATGAGGAGAGGAGGTTGAATAAACTCGGTTTGTTCCCACTGGAACGACAGAGGTTGAGGGGCGACCTGATAGAGATCTACAAAATTATGAGGGGCATAGACAGAGTGGATAGTCAGAGGCTTTTCCCCAGGGTAGAGGGGTCAATTATGAGGGTGCATAGGTTTAAGGTGCGAGGGGCAAGGTTTAGAGGAGATGTATGAGGCAAGTTTTTTTTTTTACACAGAGGGTAGTGGGTGCCTGGAACTCGCTGCCGGAGGAGGTGGTGGAAGCAGGGTCGAGAGTGAGGTTTACGGGGCATCTTGACAAATACATGAATAGGATGGGAATAGAGGGATACGGACCCAGGAAGTGCATAAGATTGTTGTTTAGTCGGGCAGAATGGTCGGCACGGGCTTGGAGGGCCGAAGGGCCTGTTCCTGTGCTGTACTTTTCTTTGTTCTTTGTTCTATTTACACGATAACAAAACAAGCCTGCAAAATGAACCACTTAGTCTCGACAATACCATAGTTAACATATCAAACACATTCAAACTCATCGCCAGACAAGAAAAGATTTTAAATAAAGGTTTAACCTTCGTCCCAGTACAAAAGCCAGACAATACACAAATTCAAATAGATCTTGAAAGATTTTACAGAAGAATTAAAATTCTGAGTTTCTTTGAATACTCAACATCAGAAGCCAAACAACCCTTCCTACCCCAATCAGATTGGAACCCACCACAACAGAAAATAGACCCAAAAATGCAACATTTTATTCAGAAAATTACCTCAGACATTACAAAGATCAAACAAGTAAAAGATAAACAAAATTTAACAAGAACAGAGAGACAAGCAATCATGCTGCTTAAATCTAACTCAGATATCATTATAAAGCCAGCAAAGGGAATAATATTGTTATTATGGATCGGCAACAATACCTTTTTGAAGCTTATCGGCAACTCAACAATACTGAATATTATACTAAATTACCAGCACCAATATACCACCAACATACGAGGAGATCACAGACTTGTTAGTACAATTATACAATTTACACCATATTACTGAGAAACAAATGGACTATTTTAAACAATTTCAACCTTTACCATGAATATTTTACCTCCTCCCAAAAATACCTAAAAATCCCGAAACATAAAATGTTTCACATAAAATGCCCCCAGGTAGACCCATAGTTTCAGACTGTGGGAGTGAGTCCTATAGAATCGTGTAATATACGGACTCATTTTTAAACCCCTTAGCCCAAAAATATCCGAGTTACATTAAAGACACAGATCATTTCATTGAAATTGTTAGATCCCTAACTATCACTTCGAACACAATGCTATTCACCATGGATGTCGATAACCTCCACACCAGCATTGAGACCGATAGAGGAATTGAGGCGGTGAGAAATATTTTGAAGAAATATTGGCAGCCTGATAGACCGGATGCAATCCTTGTTCAACTATTACACTTCGGGCTGACGAGAAATGACTTTCAATTTAATAATGACCATTATCTACAGATTATGGGGTACAGCAATGGGCAAAAACTTTGCACCGGCCTATGCCAATATCTTCATGGCCAAATGGGAAGAAACTGTCTTCAAAATGTGCCCCAAGGTGCCATTCTGCTACTACAGATATCTAGATGATATATGAGGTATTTGGACACACATTTGGAATTTGACCAATTTGTATCCGTTACAATCATCACCCATCTATTAAAATTAAAGTCATTACACACAAACACACAATAGATTTTTTGGACACCACTGTCTATAAAGTCAGAAAGGTAAATGGAGAATACAAATTAGCTACTAAAGTTTTCTTTAAACAGAAAGACATTCGTGTACTTTTACACACTAACAGCCATCACCCAAAACACATTTTTTGGGGCTTCATTAAATCGCAATTGACAAGGTTCCACTGCATTTGCTCAGAAAACTCAGATTTTGAGACTGCAGTACATAATTTATTTACAGCTTTACAACATAGAGGATACACAAAAAGATTTCTTAGATATATTAAGTCAAACTTTTTGCAGAATTACATAACCCCTCCAGCAATAAAACGTTGTCCTCAAAAATACCTTTTGTAATACAGTACAGCAGTAAAACCACACAAATAAATAAACTCCTCAAAAACCATTTTGAGAAATTTCAACAGGACATTGTTCCATTAGCCCATTGGGATATAGTCACTGCCTACAAGAGAAGCAAGAACCAGGTAGATCCATAGTTTCAGACTGTGGGAGCGAGTCCTATAGAATCGTGGAATATATTGACTTATTTTTAAACCCCTTAGCCGAAAAACATCCGAGTTACATTAAAGACAGATATCCTTTCATTGAAATTGTTAGATCCCTAACTATCACTTCGAACACAATGTTATTCACCATGGATGTCGATAACCTCCACACCTTTTGGTCAAGAGCAAACTACCCTTGGAAAAGACCGACAATTGCGGACATACCAACTGCACAAGCTGTAAATATTTAAAAATCACATCTATAATTCACAATCCCAGAGTAGGAAAAGTAGCCGCAATAAAACAAAAAATAACTTGCCAACATAAAAATTTGGTCTCTGCTGTACGATGTACAAGGTGTGACATTTTGTACGTCAGCCAAATAGGTAACACCTCACGAACCAGACTCACGGGACATTGCAGATCCATACTCAGAAAATACATCAATTAATTAACATGCATTTTATAGAGCATGGCCTTGATGCATTACAAATTTTAGGCTTAGAAGCAAATAGCAAATGGTCAACGCCACAAAGAAAAAGACGTGAAAGACATTGGATTCTGAATCTTAGAACAAAGTCCCCAAACCGTCAAAATGAAAAATGAACAGAATTTTCAAACATGAATACATATTCCCTTTGATAACAACACTTACTCAGTCTTTCATCATACCCTGACCACACACCCTGACCCCCGAGTCTAGACCTTAACCTTAAACCCTGACCTGGGACCCTGTCCTTGATCCCCACCCTAATACCTTGGGCCTTGAGCTTTGTACCTTGGACCTTTGGCCCCACCCTTATCTTAACCCTAACTCTATCCCTAATCTTAGCCCTAACTAGGGTACAGTAAACACAAATCTATCCCTAACCCCGCCCCCCCAAAAACAAACCTGGTCGCTTGAAGGTGTAGCCCCAGGTCGGGGACAGGGAACAAAAACAAGATAAATTTTGATCTTTTCATAACACCAGAATATATGTTCATATGTATGTTATATGACATAACCTAACCCTAATACAACAACAACTAATTCTCCAGTGCAAAAAGCTGGTATAAAATAAACTGTAAAGAGAATTCCAAATCCAAAATAATAAAAAAAATTACATTTTCAATTCAAAAATGGTCCTACCACCTCAGGAGACAAACACAAACACCACGACGTCTCCTATGACCCAACACAGTAGTTCAGAATTTGAGGATTTCAACACAATTCCTCAATATAAGACCTCAAAAAACATAATTCCTAAGAATTCATCAACATCATTGAAAATAGCGAACAAAACACCAAAACATTTAATACTGGCTTAATTCTTCAAATTCAATTACTGGTCACAGTCACATAGTTTCATCACCATCAGGTACACCAACCTGTCCCGCAGATATGAACCGACTGGCAGCCCCGATCCAGGCACAAACATGGTTCCACACAGCTGACAACCCAATGAAAATAAAAAAAGTCCTGTACAAACACCCATGGACGTATCTTCTACCACACAGAACAAAACCACATTGATGGTGACACAACACCCCCATACATACTACAACAATTAAAAATGGTTATTTCTTCCAGATAAATCCACACTGGCCGTAGGGGACTCCAATCTCTCCAAAATTAATAGTTGTCCAGTCCCCAACATCCAATTCGACTGTTTCCCCAGAGCCAAATTTATCCATATTACATCCATTTTAAATAAACTAAAACATTATCCCAAAATACACAGGATAATATATTCAATTGGTATTTTTAACCGGACACAGAGAGCTACGACTGCGATTAAACAACTCCAAATACGATTCAAAGTAGCAAAACAGAAATTCCCAAAAACAAAATTCTTCATCACTGAACTAAATTACAGCCAGAGTCTCCCCAAAACACAAATGGAGACAATTGTCGCCCAAATCAATTCATCAGGAGTAAAATGTTCATCCCAAATATACCAAATGAGCTTTTCAGAGTGTCACATAACAACATACATTGGACAAGTGACACTGCCATTGCAATCCTAAAGGATTGGATAAAATAACATACAACCCGAAAACAAACAATTCAATTATTTTTCACCCTAACCTGACCCAGGGTCTAGCCCTCAGTCCCCTGATGGTTTCAGTGGTTCCGACCCTATCCCAAACCTCAATGACTCGTACCTTTATCCTAATTTAGTTTAACCCCTTACTTAATATATGTCTACAGTTTAGTTGTCTTAATGCTACATTTTTTTTTTAAATTTTAATTTTTTAATTTGAATTTTGAACCTTTTACTTTCCATGGGATATGCAGTTTTTCAGGGTGGCAGTATAGCACAAAAGTATAGGAGGTTTTTACAGTAACCATTGGCAAAGACAGTTGTTTTATTCTACAACCCTAAATAGGGAACAGTAAATAGAAATCATCCCCATCCAAAGCAAACCTAGCTGCTTGACGTAGTAGCCACAGGTAAAATACAGGGAACAAAAATATATAAAATATAAAAATACAAATATTTACCGCATCATAAGACTAGAATGCGTATACATATGTATGTATAAATATATTATTGTTAAGGTAAAAATTATACATGGAGAAGTTAAAGTTAAGGGTCTCTGTTTTAATTATGCTTGCAATAATGTGATTGGGATGCTGCAAAGATCTGGTGCAGCTTGCAATAATGTGATTGGGATGCTGCAAAGATCTGGTGCAGCTTGCAATAATGTGATTGGGATGCTGCAAAGATCTGGTGCAGCTTGCAATAATGTGATTGGAAGATTCTGCAAAGATCTGGTGCAGCTTGCAATAATGTGATTGGGATGCTGCAAAGATCTGGTGCAGCTTGCAATAATGTGATTGGGATGCTGCAAAGATCTGGTGCAGCTTGCAATAATGTGATTGGGATGCTGCAAAGATCTGGTGCAGCTTGCAATAATGTGATTGGGATGCTGCAAAGATCTGGTGCAGCTTGCAATAATGTGATTGGGATGCTGCAAAGATCTGGTGCAGCTTGCAATAATGTGACTGGGATGCTGCAAAGATCTGGTGCAGCTTGCAATAATGTGATTGGGATGCTGCAAAGATCTGGTGCAGCTTGCAATAATGTGATTGGGATGCTGCAAAGATCTGGTGCAGCTTGCAATAATGTGATTGGGATGCTGCAAAGATCTGGTGCAGCTTGCAATAATGTGATTGGGATGCTGCAAAGATCTGGTGCAGCTTGCAATGTGATTGGGATGCTGCAAAGATCTGGTGCAGCTTGCAATAATGTGATTGGGATGCTGCAAAGATCTGGTGCAGCTTGCAATAATGTGATTGGGATGCTGCAAAGATCTGGTGCAGCTTGCAATAATGTGATTGGGATGCTGCAAAGATCTGGTGCAGCTTGCAATAATGTGACTGGGATGCTGCAAAGATCTGGTGCAGCTTGCAATAATGTGATTGGAAGATTCTGCAAAATTCTGATACAAAAGTGGAACAAACTAACCGTTTACTGTTGAGACATCTGCTGTTCTTGTAACTGAAAACAAGGAGTTGTGGACATCAGTTATCGAATGTTTTCAGAGGAATGTGATTGGAAGCTAATTGTTGCCAGGGGAACCTAATTGGTCATGTATGTAACCCCTTCAAGCTAAATTGAGACGGTGAGTGTGAGCACTGCGGAGTGCAGGCTCGTCTCCTAAAGCTTTTGTCAATAAATGGAATTTGACTCAACTCTTTGGTGTGGACAGGTTATTAACCACTTCAATATATATATGACATGTTATTTCTGGAAAGGAATGGGAGTTCTTACTGATAATATAGTGGGAGAGTTAACAAAAGTTAGTTTTTGGGAAATATATTAATAATTTTTTAATATCCTTAACTAGCATTTACATTTCATTTTTAAACATATTTGATAAATCAAAACAGATCATTACTAATGTCCACTATTTTTAAATGGATATTTTCATTTTAATATTCCTAATTTCAATTTATAATTTTAAAAGGAATCTTGACGTTTGCTGACATCACAAACTGAGTTATGACTGGAAGTTTCCACAGAAATGCTGCACTCAACTTTTTTGCTGTGTCCCTAAGTTCTGAGGTAATTTTTCAGAACAAGCCACCTATTTTCTTAATTTTATTTCTCCTATTTTTATATTCGATAAGTTTTTTTTAAGAGCCCAAATAACATTTTCGTCTCTTCCAAGTTCAATTTGAAAGTTTTATACTCCATATTATTTTAGAAAAAGTGTTATAGTTATTCCATTCCACTTTTAGAATGATAAATAGACTTCAAGCACTTAAAAGTCTAGGATTAGTTTGATTAAGCTAAATCAGAGATTTTCTGTCTCAAATAAGAGGCCAAAAACTACACACTTCAATAAAAACGTTTTTTTTTAAATCTCCCAGCAAAATGAATCCCCTCTATATCCAGACGGATGAATTTATTTCAACAGTGAAGATCATTTTAAAGATGATACAAATGATGCACCAATTGTCTATTCTCAAGACGGACACCCCTAACGTATTAAAGAATTATCAAAGTCACTAATAGACTCAGTCAAACCTGCAGGTTTGACAACCGTAACAGCGAACAGATTAACAATCAATGCAAACAATTGGGTTTATAGTACTAAATTCTTATTAATTGAACACTACAAAACAAACCTAAAAACATTATTTAGTAAATTACACAAGACTGATAACACATAGATACGAGGAAGCTTTTTCAAAAAGAATGAAGAATAAATTCAGAATAAAGACAATCCAAAAACCAAAAGAGTACATCTTTAATTTACAGAAAGATCCAGCATTTGAGGAATTAAAAACAATTTCACATCACAGCAACATGACAATCGACAATTTGATGACCCTCCTATAATTCCTCAATCTCAACCTTTTACTACCCAATACCTTGTCGATCAATCTCCAGAACGAAAAACCACTAAACGTTACTTTCCCAACCCAGCTAATGAAATTCCCGAAACCCATTCTAACCTTCCTATTCATATTTCTTCCACAGTACCAACATGTCTTCCACAACTGAACAGTTCGGAACACTACATACACAAAAAAGCATACGGGAAAACAAAGACTATCTTATTAACCCCTATAAAAATATGAATTACACCAACAGTCCACAAAAGTAATGATTGCATTTCAGATCCACAGGATTTAACAATAATAAAAAAGACAAAGTAATCAACTGACTCTTATTTAAACACCACCATAAATACTATACAAGGACTTGGGCCACTTTCCTCACATACAGATATCTCAGAACACACAACATGTGACGATACATTGAGAACATTACAGATAAAGCAGAAAATACCAATACATATAATGTCTGTCTCAAGCATCCCTGAGAATTTAACTGCCCATCACATAGTTTCACCATCATCACCTACACCAGGGCTAGTCGACTGGGCTCATTGAAAGCCGCGATCCAAGCACTGGCCTGGTCCTACACAGCTGGGAACCCAGAAGAAGATAGAGGGAGTCCCACACAATCACTCCATCTTCACTCATCTTCACCCAACACAATATTCACCACTATACAAAATATAACTACAGTTGCAATAATGCAACATCTTCACACAAATTACAAGAATAAAGATTTTTGCCACAGAAATCTATATTCATCAGAGGAGATTCCAACCTCTCGAAAATTAAATATTGCCCTGATCCAAGTATTCAATTCGCCTGCTTTTCCTGGAGCAAAGTTTTGTCATATTACCACCATTTTAAGGGCAGCATGGTGGCCTAGTGGTTAGCGCAACCGCCTCACGGCGCTGAGGTCCCAGGTTCGATCCCGGCTCTGGGTCACTGCCCGTGTGGAGTTTGCACATTCTCCCCGTGTCTGCGTGGGTTTCGCCCCCACAACCCAAAAATGTGCAGAGTAGGTGGATTGGCCACGCTAAATTGCCCCTTAATTAGAAAAAATAATTGGGTAATCTAAATTTATAAAAAAAAAATATTACCACCATTTTAAATAAATTACAACCCTGACACAAAAAATAATTTCAATTGGAATTAATAACCGCACACAAAACTTTCCATCGCGATTAAACTCAAAATGTTATTAAATATAGCAAAACACAAATTCCTACAGCTTCTTGTCACTAAACTAAATGACAGTAAGAGTTGCCCACAAAAACAGAAAAAAAAACAATCATGGCCTTAAATCAATACATTAACCAAGAGGTTTTTATCCCAGCGATATCAAACAAATTCTTCCAAGTACAATCAGACAACATTCATTAGACAGATGAAACAGCCACTGCTATACTAAATAATTGGATGACTCATTCAAACCGTAACAAAAAAATCCTGGGGAAAAAAAACATTTAAACTCGACAATACAATAGTTCACATATCAAACACATTCAAACTCACCACCATACAACAAAAAATTTAAATAAAAGTTTAACCTTTGTCCCAGTACAAAAACCAGATAATACACAGATCCAAATAGACCTTGAAAAATTTTACAGAAGAATTAAAATTCTGAGTTTCTTTGAATACTCAACATCAGATGATAAACAACCATTCCTACCCCAATCGGATTGGAACCCACCGGAACAGAAAATAGACCCGAAAATACAACATTTCTTCCAAAAAATTGAATTAGACATGACTGAGATCAAACAAGTAAGAGATAAACAAAACCTAACAAGAACAGAGAGACAAGCAATCACGCAGCTAAAATCAAACTCACATTTCATTATAAAACCAGCAAAGGGAATAATATTGTTATTATGGATCGGCAACAATACCTTTTTGAAGCTTATCGGCTACTCAACAATACTGAATATTATATTAAATTACCAACCCAATATACCACCAACATACAAGCAGATCACAGACCTGTTAGTACAATTATACAATTTACACTATATTACTGAGAAACAAATGGACTATTTTAAACAATTTCAACCTTTACCATGAATATTTTACCTCCTCCCAAAAATACATAAAAATCCGGAAACATGGACCGTACCACATAAAATTCCCCCAGGTAGACCCACAGTTTCAGACTGTGGGAGCGAGTCCTATAGGATCCCGGAATACATTGACTCATTTCTAAACCCCTTAGCCCAAAAACACTCGAGTTACATTAAAGACACATATCATTTCATTGAAATTGTTAGATCACTGACTATCGCTCCAAACACAATGCTATTCACCATGGATGTCCACAGTCTTCACACCAACATTGAGACCGATAGGTGAATTGAGGCGGTGAAAAATATTTTTTTTAAATATTCGCAGCCTAATAGACCGGATGCAATCCTTATTCAACTGTTACACCTAGGGCTGACTAGAAATGACTTTCAATTTAATAATGACCATTATCTACAGATTAAGGGTACAGCAATGGGCAAAATATTTGCACCGGCCTATACCAATATCTTTATGGCCGAATAGGAAGAAACTGTCATCAAAAAGTGCCCCAAGATGCCATTCTGCTACTACAGATATCTAGATGACATTTGGGGTATTTGGACACACAATTAGATTTTGAACAATTTGTATCCTTAACAATCATCACCCATCTATTAAAATTAAAGTCATTACACACAAACACACAACAGATTTTTTGGACACCACTGTATATGAAGACAGAAAGGCAAATGGCGAATACAAATTAGCTGCTAACGTTTTCTTTAAACCTACAAACACTCATCTACTTTTGCACACTAACAGCCATCACCCAAAACACATTTTTGGGGCCTCATTAAATCGCAATTGACAAGGTTCCACCGCATTTGCTCAGAAAACTCAGATTTTGAGACTGCAGTACATACTTTATTTGCAGCTTTACAACATTGAGGATACACAAAAAGATTTCTCAGATATATTAAATCAAACGTGTAAATGAAAATGGAAAAGATGTAGTTTGGAACAAAATAAACAGAATAAAAGCATATAAAAATATAGAGTAAAAGAAACTTATAGAAAATAGATAAAGAAACAAATAAGAGGGAATATCAGAGCGCTTTATAAAAAAAAGCTTGAAGCTAGCAAGCACAGAGGTCAAACGTTTGAGAAAAACAACAGGCATAAGAAAGGGTCATTAAGAAAACCATGAGTGTTTGAGACAGACAGGATATCGCTGTTGGTTGTTTTGGGAAGTGTAACGATTTCTGAAATAAATAGCAGCGTTGAGAATAAAGGGAGCCAGTGGCGAAGGAGACATGGCAAGTTTAAGGTGCTACAAGATTCTGAGGCCAGCACGTACGGGAACAGATGTGTTAGAAAGCTGCTAGTATTTTAAGTGGACAGGATATAGCTGTAAATTAGTTTCTGAGAAAGAGGGAACAAATGGGGTTTTGCAAATGTGGCAATCTTGAACAGGACGGGTATATTTTGGGAAAAAGGAGACGAATGGTTTTAAAATGTATCGCAGCCTCCATCCAGGTGCAGGACAGCGAGGTTTTATTGAAATGTGACATATCTATAAGGGAAATTATGAGACAATGCTTTGTGGTTGAAATGTGCTGGAGAGGCAAATTCAAGAGTATAAAGCCTCGAATCACCAGTGGCAAAATCAGAACTCAGAGAACTGACAACCTTAGAGCATTCGGTTCGAGTTTATTCTCAGATCCGATTCGAGTCAGCTCATCGGTCCGTGGGGAACAGAAGAAGCTGGAAAGCCGAAGAATAAGAACAGCCACCAGCTATCAGGACAGAAGAAGAATCGTTAAAGAGAGCTCTTGGAGTCTGATCAGCTAAAAGAGATCTTTAAATACAAAGATTGTTAGGATTTTGTAAAGCCAAATAAAAACAGTTTTATTTAACTCTAAACCTGAAACAGTGGTTTATTTTAAACCTAAACCTGAAACCATGGTTTATTTTAAATCGGAACCTGAAATAGCTTTTTACCCAAAAGACTCACCTAGACATTCTCAACAGCTCCACACCCTTAAGGGACATTGAGTGGTAAGTGAGTTAAAATTCTTCCTTGTAGATTTGGCATCCTATAATAACTTGAAAAAGAGTTTGAAATGGATTAGTTCCCACCTGGTATCAGCAAGGGAGTCTAAGAGATAGAAGACCTGAGAGTGGCCAACTAGTTAAGAAGTTATAGGATATAGTAATTCAGAAAGGATTAATATCTTTTTCTTAGCGAAAATTGAGCACAAGAATACAGGTCCCAGCACCGAACCCCGATGCACATCACTAGTCACCAGCTGCCATCCTGAAGAAGACCCCTTTACCCCCACTCTCTGCCTTCTCCCAGTCAGCCAATCCTCGATCCATGCCAGCATCTTACACTTAACAGCATGGGCTCTTAATTTATCGAAGTCTCCTATGCGGCACCTTGTCAAAGACCTTCTGGAAACCCAAATGGATCACATCCACTGGCTCTCCTTCGTCTAACTTCCCTTATACCTCCTGAAAGAATTCTAACAGATTTGGCAGGCATGACCTCCCCTTGACGAAGCCATGCTGACTCAGTTTTAATTTGCCATGCACTTCCAAGAACTCCGTAATCTTATCCTTAATAATGGACTCTAAACTCTTATCAACAACCAAAGTCAGTCTAATCGGTCTATAATTTCCCATCTTCTACCTCCTTCCCTTCTTAAACTGGAGTGTTACATTAGCCATTTCCCTGTTCTCTGGGGGCCCCTTGACTCGAGTGATCCCTGAAGGATCACCACCAATGGCTCCACAACCTCCGCAGTTATCTCCTTCGGTACCCTGGGGTGTGGTCCATCCGGTCTGGGCGATTTATCCACCTTCAGACCTTTCAGCTTCCCCAGCACCTTCTCCTTAGTGATGGCCACGACACTAACCTCTGCCCCCGACTTTCTTTCCTCCACTCCCAGTTTTCTCTTTACCTCTCCTCTGTTGGATCGCCCTCCTTGCCCCTGGATTTGGAGCATCTTGTGAAGGCACTGCTGGAAGTACTGCTCCAGTGCTTTTGAGATGCCTGCTCCAGGTTTTCCAAGTTTCTAAAGCCTTTAGAAGGTAGAAAGAGTGAGGGATAGCCAACAGCTCATGGAAAGCAATGGCATGCACGGTTTCACCAGCGCTGCCAACACAATTGATGGCCTAAGCAGTCAATGGCCCACCCCACTGAGAGCAAAGTGTGGAGGGGAACTCATCAAGGACAGAGGGTCAATCAGTGCTCACTGGAGGGAACATTCTGAAGAACCCCTCGACCGAGACTCTGGCTTTAACGTCCTCAAGTCCATTCCCCAGTATCCTGTCCGGCTCAGTCCCCGTGGTACATCTGGAGCAGAGTGAAAAAGCCATTCAACAGCTCAAAAACAACATGGCCTCTGGAGCAGAATGAATCCCTGCTGAAATTCTGAAGCATGGCGGGGTTACACTCCTGGCATAGCTACACAATCTCATATTCCTCATCTGGGAAGATTGATGCATGCCGGGGGATCTCAGAGACACTGTGACTATATTCAAGTCAGACAAGTCAGATTGTGGTAATTACACAAAGGGGATTCCCTGCTGTCTGCCACAGAGACGATCATTGCCAGGATCCTCCTCAATGATCTCCTCTTAGTGGCAAAGAGTCACAGTCAGGTTTTCTCCCTTCGCGAGGCATCAAAGACATTCTACACTACGTGCCAAACTCAAGCAAAATGCAAGAAACAGCACCAATCACAGTCTTTTCTTTTTTTTTAAATAAATTGTGAGTACCCAATTATTCTTTTTTCCAATTAAGGGGCAATGTAGTGTGGCCAATCCACCTAACCTGCACATCTTTGGGTTGTGGGGGTGAAACGCACGCAGACATGGTGAGAATGTGCAAACTCCACATGGACAGTGACTCAGGGCCAGGATTCGAACCTGGGTCCTCAGCGCCACAGTCCCACTGCGTCACATGCCGTCCCTCACAGGTCTTTTCTGACTTAACAAAAACACTTCACGCTGTCAGTGATCTTATATTCAGCATGTTCCTCAAATTTGGCTGTCCTCAGAACTTGGTCACCATCCTCCGCCTACACCACGATGACACACAAGCCATGATCCTCATCAATGGAAACAACCAGGTACTATCTCAGTGAAGACTGGGATCAGACAAGGCTGTGTCACTATACCAGCCCTCTTCCCTGTCACGGTAGCACAGTGGTTAGCACTGTTACTTCACAGCACCAGGGACCTGGGTTTGATTCCCACTTGGGTCACTGTGCGGAGTCTGCACATTCTCCCAGTGTCTGCGTGGGTCTCCCAAAAGTTCCGAACGACGCGCGGAGAATTGTTAGGTGAATTGGACATTCTGAATATTCCCTCAATTTACCCAAACAGGTGCCGAAGTGTGGCTACTAGGGGATTTTCGCAGTAACTTCATTGCAATGATACATAGAAGATACATAGAGGATAGCAGCAGGAAGAGGCCTATTGGCCCTTCAAGCCTGCAAGGCTACTTAATGTATGCCTACTTGTGACACTAATAAAGATTATTATCTTACCTCCAGCAAATTACCCACAGGTGTGGAGATATTCGACAGAACAGGAAACCGACACCACCTTCAAAACAAAACCAGAATCAGTTCAACCTCAGACATTAAGCTCCAGTTTGCAGATGTCTGATCTGTTTGTTCAATCCATCCATCTCCCTTGATTCTATAACCATTAATACTCTCGTCTCCCAAACTTCTATCAAACTCAGTTTTTATAGTTTCTAATGACAGAATCTAAACAGAATTGCAGATTTCACTATATTTTCTTAAAAGTGATTTCTGACATTGCTCCTTAACAGCCCAGTCTCAGTTAGACAAATAAATATCACTGATTTGGTCATTTAAATGGTGACAATTATTTTACTCTGAACTGGTAATGCAACACAATTTCAAAACCATAATAATAATTTGAGTAAAGTGAAGTGAAAACAGAAAGTTGTGGAAATGTGAAGTGAAAACAGAAAGTTGTGGAAATCCTCAGCAGGTTTGGCAGCTTCTGTGAAGAGAGGAAGTTAACATTTCCAATGCAATCTGATTCTTCTTCAGAACTGAAAGTTTGCAGCATTGTGGTTTCATTTGACAAACATAATGAATGTGAACTTTGTGGTTCTTACAGATATTTGGCTGTAAATCTGATTTCAGACCTTCCTCTGAACACTTTGCAACCTCAGCTCCAGCTCATTGTCCTTCACTAAAGACCCGGATAGAAAATCCCGCCATAAGATGGCGACGGCCGCCAGGTGACCCAAAAACCCGTCAGAGGGAAGCCCCGCCCACCCTCTCTAACTATACAAACATGGCCGCCCCAACGCTCCGCGCCAGGAACAAAAGACCCGACCTCCATTCCCAAGATGGCGTTGGTCGCCGGGTGACCCGGGAGCGGTTACCGGAGCGGAAACCCCGCCTACTTTCTCTTCCCATACCAAAATGGCCGTTCCATCACTCTGCTCCACAAAAGACCAGAGTTCCATTCCCAAGATGGTGGCGGTCACCGGTTGCCTGTCACCCGGCAGGAAGATCCGCCCACTCTCTCATCCCTAACCAAGATGGCCGCCGCACCGCTCCGCAGCAAGGACAAAAGACGCGTCTTCCTTTCCCAAGAGGGCGTCCGGTTGCCGTAGAAAATCAACACCCCGAACTACCGTCTTTCTATTGGTCGGCACTTGCCGTCAATCACTCCCCAGCCATTGTGAGCTGGAGCATGCGCAGTGCAGGTATGAAGCTGGACTCAGGCGGGTGAGTGGAGACCCCAAACCCCCCAATAAGACCCTTTGGTTTTATTGTCAGTCTGCAGACAGGAGCTGGAGAACTGAACCCAGGCAGAGGAGAGGGAGGGAGAAAACTGGGAGTGGAGGAAAGAGATGGTGAGATGGGTTTGGATTTCAGCCCAGGGAGGAGGGAGAGTGTGTGGGACGGGGATTTACAGCTTTGGGGGAACAAGAGAGGGAAAAATGTTCCAGAGAAACTAGAATTGTCTGTTCAGAATTTCTATCCTGGACTGACAGTGATGGCTTTTGTAAACTCCTTTTACAGGATATTAGAAGCAGAGGATTGGCTGACAGAAAACTCAAACCAAACATCACATTGGGATCTGACAGAGTCACTCAATTCTTTCGAACCTGAATATCACAGTCTTTGAATGTGGAAGGAGTAATGTTTGTCTGTTCAGTTTGTGGGAAAAGATTTTAAACATCAGTGTGATTGGAAAAGCACCGAGACGCACATACACAGTAAGTGTTCCATGAACTGACCGTGGAAAGAGCTTTAACCAGTTACATAGTCAGCAAAACCATCACACCATTCACAGTGGGGAGAAACCGTCCATGTGTTCTGTGTGTGGACGAGAGTTCAACTTGTCATTCAACCTGGAGAGACTCAAGGACACCGGCACCATGGAGAAACCGTGGAAATGTGGGGACTGTTGGAAGGGATTCAGTTACCCTTCTGAACTGGAAATACATCGACGCAGTCACACTGGGGAGAGGCCATTCACCTGCTCCACCTGTGGGAAGGGATTCACTCAGTCATCCAGTCTGCTGACACACCAGTATATTCACACAGAACAGACACCTTTCAAATGTTCTGAATGTGAGAAGAGATTTAAAAGCAAAAAGTATCTGTTGAGACACCAACGCATTCACAGTGAGGACAAGCCATTCACCTGCTCCTTGTGTGGAAAGGGATTCACTGCTACATCTAACCTGCAGAAACACCAGCGAGTTCACACTGATAAAAGACCTTTTAAATGTCCAGACTGTGGGAAGTGCTTTAAAACCTCCGGGGAAGTGACCTGTCATCAACGTGTTCACACTGACGAGAGACCATTCAGGTGTTCTCACTGCGGGACTGGCTTCAAGGCGATCATCTGAACTTACTGTACATCAGCGAATTCACACTGGAGAGAGACCGTTTACCTTGCTCTGTGTGTGGGAAGGGATTCATTCAGTCTTATCATCTACTGAAACACCAACAAATTCACTCTGATATGAAACCTTTTAAATGTTTTGTACTGTGAGCAGAGCTTTAGAAGCAGCAATGGTCTAGTGATGCATCAGCGAATTCACACTGGGGAGAGACCATTCACCTGCTCTGTGTGTGGGAAGGGCTTCACTCAGTCATATAACCTACTGAAACACCAACAAATTCACTCTGATATAAAATCTCTTCAATATTTTGCCTGTGAGCAGAGCTTTTGAAGCAGCAGTAGTCTAATGAAACACCAGCAAATTCACACTGGAGAGAGATTGTTCACCTGTCCCGAGTGGGAATGGATTAACTGACTTACAGCTTGTGCTGAAACACCAGCGACTTGGTGAGTGTCTGCAGGGATTTGATTCGGCTGTTTTTGCTGCTGTCAATCAGATCCAGGACTGAAATGTGTGGGTTAATACTGAGGTGTGTAAGAAACGCGCCACAGTCGCTCTCTTCCATGGTTCAAAGCTCAGAGATACAGGCAGAAGGCTCCTTTACAACTGTGTTTAGAGGCAACAAGATTAATGATGAATGCTGGAAACTTAAGATTTTAGTCCGGGAGTCAGAGTTTACCCAAAAAGGGGGGTCCATGTCATTGATAATTTTGAAGAGTTTATGAAAAGACAACAGGTTAGATCTGGTACACCAGCTAAATTGGCAGAAAATACATGTGACCCATAACAGTTGTAAGGCTCCTTCCTGTTTATTCCCTTAATTTCACTATCTCTTATTTTGTCGTTATTATTTTTGATCCATGGATGATTAACGGACATGTCTTTAAATCAAGCAGGATTAATGGACATGTATCTTTAAATCAAGCAGGATTAATGGACACATCTCTTTAAATCAAGCAGGATTAATGGACATGTATCTTTAAATCAAGCAGGATTAATGGACACGTATCTTTACGTCAAGCAGGATTATCGACATGTATCTTTACGTCAAGCAGGATTAATGGACATGTATCTTTACGTCAAGCAGGATTATCGACATGTATCTTTACGTCAAGCAGGATTAATGGACATGTATCTTTAAATCAAGCAGGATTAATGGACAAGTGTCTTTAAGTTAAGCGGTAGAATTCAGAAGTTACTGGAGAGAATACTAGTTCCTGCTGGTTTGAATGCTGATGTCCATGGCTGGAAGTGAGAGTCTCCTCGGAATGGATTACTGATCCCGGATCAGGAGGATGGTGATATCCGGGGCTGGAGGTGACAGCCACCTTGGAAAGGAATACTGATCCCAGATCAGGAGGATGGTGATATCCGGGGCTGGAAGTGACAGTCTCCTCGGAATGGATTACTGATCCCAGATCAGGAGGATGGTGATATCCGGGGCTGGAAGTGACAGTCTCCTCGGAATGGATTACTGATCCCAGATCAGGAGGATGGTGATATCCGGGGCTGGAAGTGACAGTCTCCTCGGAATGGATTACTGATCCCGGATCGGGATAATGGTGATATCCGGGGCTGGGAGTGACCGTCTCCTCGGAATGGATTACTGATCCCAGATCAGGAGGGTGAAGATCTCCATGGTTGGAGGTTCTGATCATTTATTTCACTATCTATTTATTTATTTATTTATTTTAAAAATTAGAGTACCCAATAATTTTTTTTCCAATTAAGGGGCTATTTAGTGTGGCCAGTCCACCTAACCTGCACGTCTTTGAGTTGTGGGGGTTAAACCCACGCAGACATGGGGAGAATGTGCAAACTCCACACGGACAGTGACCCAGAGCCGGGATTTATTTAACTATTTATTAGAAAGGAACAGATACTCAAGGTAATGCTTCCTATTTCCATCAGAAACCATGAAGTTATGGAATGAAGAACTTCTATTAGGAGCAGTTGAGGACTCTGGGTCTGTGATCGATGGAGTTTAGAAGGATTAGAGGGGGATAGAATCTTAAAAGTGCAGAAGGAGGCATTCAGCCCATTGAGTCTTCATGGACCCTCTGAAAGAGCACCCTATCTAGGCCCATGCCCCCACCCTATCCCCGAACCCCACTTCACCTAACATTTCACAGTAACTTCATTGAAGCCTACTTGTGACAATAAGAGATTATTATTAAGGGACAATTTAGCATGGCCAATCTACCTATCCTACATATCTTTGGACTATGGGAGGACACTGGAGCACCCGGAGGAAACCCATGCAGACACTGGGACAAAGTGCAAACGTGACAGACAGCCACCCAAAACTGGAATTGAACCTGTGGCGCTTTGAGGCAGCAGTGCTAACCCCTCTGCCACCATGCCATTCTCATTGAAACTTACAGAATACTGCGAGGCCTAGATAGAGTGTCAGTGGAGAGGATGTTTCCACCAGTAGGAGAAACTAGAACCCGAGGGCACAGCCTCTGACTGAAGGGACGAACCTTTCAAACTGATATGAGGAGGAATTTCTTTCTTTTCTCTCTCTCTTTCTCACCCTCTCATGGTAGCACAATAGTTAGCACTGTTGTTTCACAGCGCTAGGGACCCGGGATCGATCCCCGGCTTGGGTCACTGATTGTGTGGAGTCTGCTCGTTCTCCCTGTGTCTGCGTCGGTTTCTTCCGGGTGCTCCGATTTCCTTCCACAAGTCCCTAAAGGCATGTTTGTTAGGTGAATTGGACATTCTTAATTCTCCCTCAGTGTACCCGAACAGGCGCCAGAGTGTGGCGACTAGGGGATTTTCACAGTAACTTCACTGCAGTGTTAATGAAAGCCTACTTGTATCACTAATAAAGATTATTATTATATGGTACTCTTTACCGCAGAAGGTTGTGGAGGCTAAATCACTGAGTGTCTTTAAGTCAGAGATAGACAGGTTCTTGTTCATAAGGGGATCGGGAGTTATGGGGAGGAGGCAGGAGAATGGGGATGAGAAAAATGTAAGCCATGACTGAATGGCAGAGCAGACTTGATGGGCTGAATGGCCTAATTCTGCTCCTATATCTTATGGTCATTTTGTGGTTCATTGCTTGCTCGGATCTATGTTTAACCTTTACACAGCTGCAGGTTTACATATGGGTCCTCGGATCCTCCCACCCTCTCACATTTATCTTGTTCCAGGCTCTGTGCTGGAGACAAGTCCTTGGCAGAGAAAACAGGCCGACACTGTCCTGTGTTTGTCAACCCAGGAAGCTTTCTTCACAAGAGAGAGAGAGGGAGCTATTCCAAACAGAGGCAATACATTTAAGATTTTATACGTTTCTTGGACAAGGGCGTCTTACAGATCTCCCAACCTGGAGAAGGGAATATCCTTACTGACTTCACACAACTGATTTCTGACTAACCCAGCTATTTCTAAGCTGTGAGCAGTAAAATGTGATAACCATCGACTCAGATTCATCCTCCCCACCTGCAGATCATGCCTGACAATTCTAAATTCTTGTCATGCCGCAAATACAACATAAAATATGTTGGAAATATCAATTGAACAAAAGTTCATGCACGGACTTAAAAAAATTCTCCAGCTCTTCTGAATCTAGATTGGGCAGCATGGGTAGCACAGTGGGTAGCACTGTTGCTACACAGCGCCAGAGTCCCAGATTCGATTTCCGGCTTGGGTCACTGTCTGTGTGGAGTCTGCATGTTCTCCCCGTGTCTGCGTGGGTTTACTCCGGGTGCGCCGGTTTCCTCCCACAAGTCCCAAAAGACATTCTGTTCGGTGAATTGGACATTCTGAATTCTCCATCTGTGTACCCGAACGGGCGTCTAGGGGATGTGGCGACTAGGGGTTTTTCACAGAAACTTCATTGCAGTGTTAATGTAAGCCTACTTGTGACAATAAAGATTATTATGTTTTTTAATTCATTCTTTCAGGGAATGCAAATGTCCCTCAGCCCAATTCAGAGGCAGTTAGGAGTCAGCCACATGATTGTGGATTACTGACCCAGTGACATTACCACAACACCAGATAAACCCGTACCAGCCTCCCCGAACAGGCACCGGAATGTGGCGACTAGGGACTTTTCACAGTAACTTCATTTGAAGCCTACTCATGACAATAAGCAATTTTCATTTTCATTTCATTTCACAACACCATCATCTCCCCTCAGAGATTGACAGATTCCATCAACAATACTCAGGCTGAGTCATTCCCATTTGCTGCTGTGATTTTTCTCCTTTATTCTCAGTGAAACATTACATTAATTACCATTCTGAGCCCCGGAGAAACTTTCCTTTCCAATTCAATATTCACATAATCTGGTGTTTTTTCATCAGAAACAGAAGTATTTGCGATCAGTTTGGAGATAACTCCCATATCTCCTGTTCGCAAACACTTTGTCCTGAATGATAACAAATGGGATGAAGTCAGATCTTTAGAAGACAAAAGTCTTTAGTTCAAGTTATCCCCATGCCGTCAGTGGAAAGGGTTAACTTCTGTTTCCAAACGGGACAAACAAACATTGTCAACTGTGTCAACTTTAAATGACTTTTCAGATCAAAGGTGAACCATTTTCAACTTTTAGCGCCAGTTCTTTTGGGTTTTTGTTTTTTTAGTTTTGCCCAATTGTTTTTCTTTTCATTCTGCTTCAGGCACCTTTCCAAATGACTGGAATAAACTGAAGGAAAATAAAAATTAGCTTTCAAGGTAAACTTCAACCTTCTCAGACCAACAAGTGTAAAAGAGAGTGGAGCTTCCCACAGCTTGTGAGCTCCGAAACATAACTTCAGGGCTGACGTTTATCTTCAGGGATTCAAACATTTTGGTGCCATTTCCAATTGTACCAGTAAATTGTGATTCACACTGAAAGGTTTACTTTCACTCAGTAATTAAAACATTTCACTTTTCCCAGCACAGGAACAGCCAGCATTTTAGATTAAATTCCAATTGTTCACTTCTCTTGTAGCTGGTGTGTGGAGAAGATCATGTTCATTGTAGATCTGTCAGTGCAGAAATCGCACTGTGCTTCTGGATAAACTCAGTCTGCAGGACAGTGAAGATTTTGTAACCATGACCCGAGTGAAGGCCTTCACAGTGACTTTAAGGAGTGAGATGTTCCTGGAGTTGTTGTGGTCTTCTCTGTCACCTTTCCTTTTGCAGATTGCTATGGTTATTGCATCACACATGTTCTGTGAACCAGTCTTACATCCATAAACAACAAGACATCATGAAGGTGTGACAGTCGATGGGACTTTCCATGTTTGCACAGTTCAGCTGGAATTCCATCCTTGCCGGGTGCCTCTGCTTGCTCAGCGATCAATGGCTTTTTCGAACGCATGGCGAGGATTCCTTGTCTAACTCAACCATGACAGGAAGCTGCAGGAGACTCGAAACAGAGACTGGGAGATGTCCGTCTCACAGGGGTACAGCACACAGACATGGTCAACCCAATGGGACATCTGGTTTCTTCTGACTGTGAGAAGCTCACCATTTGTCAATATCTTTGTTGATGGGAGAACCAAGCAGCCTCTTGATCCCTCATGCACAGCAGGCACATATTCACTGTCACAGGCAGTTTGGATTTCCTGATGTCGGCTGACCCAGTGTTTATTTACACACCATGTCTCTGTATTTTACACAACTCTCTTGGTGACTTTCGAGTGATGCAGTGTTCCAGCTGTTGGGTTTATCTTCTGCATGAGGTAGACTTTGGCTTCAGCTTTTACTGATGTTTCTGCAAAATAGTTACCGTTTAATTTCACAAGTCAGTGAGAACAAGTCTTACAACACCAGGTTAAAGTCCAACACGTTTGTTTCAAACACTAGCTTTCGGAGCGCAGCTCCTTCCTCAGGTGAATGAAGAGGTATGCCTTGCCCCTTAAACCTATGCCCTCTAGTAATTGACCCCTCTACCCTGGGAAAAAGTCTCTGACTATCCACTCTGTCTATGCCCCTCATGATTTTGCAGACCTCTTATCAAGTCGCCCCTCAACCTCCTTTGTTTCAGTGAGAACAAACCAAGTTTATTCAACCTCTCCTCATAGCTAATGCCCTCCATACCAGGCTATATCCTGGTAAATCTCTTCTGCACCCTCTCTAAAGCCTCCACATCCTTCTGGTAGTGTGGCGACCAGAATTGAACACTATACTCCAAGTGTGGCCGAACTAAGGTTTTATACAGCTGCAACATGACTTGCTAATTCTTATACTCAATACCTCGGCCAATGAAGTCAAGCATGCCGTATGCCTTCTTGACTACCTTCTCCACCTGTGTTGCCCCTTTCAGTGACCTATGGAGCTGGACACCTAGATCCCCCTGACTTTCAATACTCTTCAGCCACCCGCCGGTCCTTCGCTCCCTCAGTTCAAGCAAAAATACAGTTTACCAATTGTGGATCCGGACATTAACTTTCTCTCCATCGTCATTACTCACACTGCGCATGCTTCAGTCACATTGGCTCCGCCCATTATTCATTCCGATTGGTCGGAGGACCAGCCGCTCCCTCTTCATCCTCCAGGAATGTGCCCTGTTCCTATTGGTCCAAATCAACCGTCAATCACTCCCCGAATATTGAGATCTGAGTATGCGGGGTGCGGCAGAGGAGGCCGGATATCAGTACGCATGTGCATTGTGAGAGAGAGTTTGGATCATGCGCAGTGAGATTGATGTCTCGGCCATTGTTTGTCCCAGAGAAGCGGAGTCAGCGTCAGGCGGTGGGTGGGAGGATTTGGAAAGATGAAGAAATCTCTCCTCATCTCTGTCCTAAACTGGGGCAGCACGGTGGCACAGTGGGTTAGCCCTGCTGCCTCACGGCGCCGAGGTCCCAGGTTTGATCCCGGCTCTGGGTCATTGTCCATGTAGAGTTTGCATATTCTCCCCATGTCTGTGTGGGTTTTGCCCCCACAATCCAAAGATGTGCAGGGTAGGTGGATTGGCCACGCTAAATTGCCCCTTAATTGGAAAAAATTAATTGGGTACTTTAAATTTTTTTTTAAATGTATGTCCTAAATGGTCTCCCCCGTGTCCTCAGATTGTGACCTCTGGTTCTGTACACGCCCACCATCGTGAAAATCTTTCCTGCATCTACCCTGTCAAGTCCTTTTAGAATATTATAGGTTTCAGTGAGATTTCTCCCCCCCCCCCCCCCCCCCCCCCCCCCCCCCTTCATTCTTGTCAATGCCAGCAAATACAAACCTAACTGATTCAGTCTCTCATGCAACTGTCCCACCATGCTAGGAATCAGCTTGGAAAACCTGTGCTGTGGTCCCTCTTGAGCAAGAACATCCTTCCTCAGATTCGGAGACCAAAACTGCACACAATATTCTCGGCAAGCCCCTGTATAATTGTAGCAAGATATCCCCGCTTCTGTACTCGAATCCGCTCGCAATGAAGGCGAGCATATCATTTGCCTTCTTTACCGCCTGCTGTAGCTGCATGTTTACCTTTAGCGACTGCTGTATGAGGATACCCAGATCTCGTTGCACATTCCCTTCTAATTCATTTTTTTTTTTTTTTAATTTAGATTAGCCAATTATTTTTTCCAATTAAGGGGCAATTTAGCATGGCCAATCCACCTACCCTGCACATTTTTGGGTTGTGGGGGCGAAACCCACGCAGACACGGGGAGAATGTGCAAACTCCACACGGACAGTGACCCAGAGCCGGGATCGAACCTGGGACCTCAGCGCCGTGAGGCGGTTGTGCTAACCACTAGGCTACCGTGCTGCCCTCCCTTCTAATTCATGACCAATCAGATAATAGTCTGCCTTCTCGCTTATGCTCCCAAAAGTGGATAACCTTGAATTTCTCATAATTATACTGCATCTGCCATTCATTTGCCCACTTATTCAACTTGTCCAATTCACACTGAAGGATCTCTGCATCCTCCTCACAGCCCCCCTCCGCCTCCCGGCCCAAGCAACTTGGTGTCATCTGCAAATTTGGAGATATTGCATTTTGTTCCCTCATCTAAATTGTTAATATATAGGGTGACACAGTGGTTAGCACTGCTCCCTCCCGGAGCTGAAGACGAGGGTTCAATCCTGGCCCTGGATCACTGTCCATGTGGAGAGAAGTTCCCCCCTGTTTGTGTGGGTCTCACCCCCATAAACCAATGATGTGCAGGGTACGTGAATAGTTTTTGAACCAGTTTTCTGACCATCTCAATACACTACCCCTAATCCCATGTGCTTTAATTTTACACGCTAATCTCTTGTGCGGGACTTTGTCAAAAGCCATCTGAGAGTCCAAATATACCACATCCACTGGCTCCCCCTCATCAACTCTACCAATTACACCCTTGAAGAATTCAGTAGATTTCCTCTTCACAAAGCATGATTTCCTCTTCACAAATCCATGCTGACTCTGTCCGATCCTGCCACTGGTTTCTCAGTGCTTTGCTTTAAAATCTTTGATAATGGAGTCTAAAATTTTCTCCACTGCCGATGTCAGGCTTACTGGTCTATAATACCCTATTTTCTCTCTGTATCCTTTTTAAATAGTCGAATTTCATAAACCACCCTCCAGTCTGCAGGAATTGTTCCAGGGTCTATGGAATCCTGGAAGATGACCACCAATGCATCCACTATTTCGAGAGCCTGAAGTACTTTGGTCGCAGATTATCAGGCCCTGGGGATTTATCAGCCTTCAATCCCATCAATTTCCCCAACACCATTTCTTTACTAATATTGATCTTCAGTTCCTCCCTCTCACTAAATCCTGCGTTCCCCAACATTTCTGGTATCTGATTTGTGGCTTCATTTGTGAAGACAGAACCAAAGTATGTATTGATTTGCTCAGCCATTTCTTTGTCCCCTATTATACATTCCCCTGTTTCCGATTGTAAGGAACCTACATTTGTCTTCACCAATCTTTTTCTCTTCACACACCTATAGAAACTTTTCCAATCAGCCTAATTTCCTGTTTTATGCCATTCCCAACATCACCACTCAGTTTGAGGATTTCTTTACAAATTTATTTCCACCTTGGTGTTTCTCAGCTCTACCCATACAGATTCCACATTATCGGAGATAATATCCTTCCTCACTATTGCATTAATTTCCTCTTTAATCAGCACTGCCACTCCACTGCCTTTTCCTTTTTGTTCAGGCCGTTCACCTGCCCTCAATGTGCGAAGGGATTCATCGCACGTTCTGAGACACCAACAAATTCACAACTGATTACAGGGATTGGATTCTGCTGTTATTGTTTCTGTTCTCAATTACACCCAGGACTGCATTTTGTTCATTCTGTTGGTCAATGGGGATGGTCAGAGGGTTTCTGCTGGACTGGCCGGTCTCACGGCTTCTCCCCCAGTGGGCTGATTCTCTCCGAGCCTTCTTGCAAATATCTGGTTTCACATTTCACAAGGATCAAAAAGTGAAAGGGGGTTTGGAGATTAGAAGATGTTTCATTACCATTTCTGTTTGGAAACCCCAAAAATCATGCCACATTGCCATGAACATGGGCTATGGTGGTTACATGGTTCTTTTGTTTAATTTATTTTGGTGCTTCTCACTGAAGAAAACTATCAGAGTATGAGGGGCAAGTTGTCTGAGGTGCACTGGGAAACTACATTAAATAGTATGGTGGGAGACAGGCAATCACTAATATTTAAGGATTTATTACAGATTTACACAGGGATCGGTTCGCTCAGTTGTCTGGATGGCTGGTTTGTGTTGAGTGACACCAACAGCACAGGTTAAATTCCCATACCGGCTGAGGTTAGCCATGGTCCGTGTCAGTATTTATGCTCCACATGAGCCTCCCCCATCAACCGATAGAGACATACATCCCCTCATGTATGTCTCTAGCTTTACGTTCAATGGATTCATGCTGTTCACCTCAACCATTCACTGTGGTAACGAGTTCCACATTCTCACCACTCGCTGGGTAAAGAGGTTTCTACTGAAATTCCTCTTGGATTATTGAATCCCTTCATAATCTGAAAGACTTCCATCAGGTCACCCATCAGTCTTATCTTTTCCAGAAACAAGCAGCCCCAGCCTTTCCTGAGTGTTAAATGCTCTCTGTTCTGTACATTATGAATCTTTTGCTCTCTGTTCTGTACATTATGAATCTTTTGCACCTTATCCAGTGCCTCTATTTTTTTCTAAATGGAGATCATCAATGTTGACAGAGCTCCCAGTGTAGTCTAACCCTGATTCTAAACAAGTTGAACATTTCCTCCGTGCTTTTCAATTCTATCCCCTTAGAATGGAACCCTAGATATGGGCCCCACACTTTAGGAAATATGTGAAATTCTAAGTTAGGGTGTAGAAGTCATTAACGAGAATGGCACCAGAGATGAGGGACTCCAGTTAGTTGGAGTGACTGGAGCAGCTGGATTTCTCTCCTGAGATCACAGAATCTGGAGGGTGGGGAATGGGGCCATTCAGCCCTTTGGGACCGTGTCGGCTCCCTGTGGAGGAAGCCTGTCTGTCCATTACCCCATTCCCCGAATCCCTGTGGGTTTATTTCTCTCAGTGTCTGTCCAATTTCCTATTGAAATCCTTCCATCATCTCTGCATCTCCAGGGCGGCATGTGGTGCAGTGGATAGCACTGGGACTGCGGTGCTGTGGACCCGGGTTCAAATCCCGGTCCTGGGTTACTGTCCGTGTGGAGTTTGCACATTCTCCCCATGTCTGCATGGGTTTCACCTCCACAACCCAAAAGATGTGCAGGATAGGTGGATTGGCCACGCTAAATTGCCCCTTCATTGGAAAAAAATAATAATTGGATACTCTAAATTTATTTAAAAAAAGAAGAAAAATCTCTGCATATCCAACCCTCATGCAGTAGGTTCCAGGTTGTTACCACTCGCTTTACATGTACACAAGGCTGCTAGAGCACAGAGGAGTCTATTTGGCCTATTTTTCCCATGCCAGCTCTTTGTACAGCAACCCATTTAATCCCAGAGTACGACTATTTTGTTTTCTTTTTCAGAATGTACCAAATTCCCTTTTGGAAGTTACAGTGCAATCAGATTCTAGCACCATTTATAGACAGTGCATTCCAAATCACAACAACTCGCTGTGTTTTACAACAAATAATTGCTCTGGTGTGTCTGGAGTTTCACAGAGTATTCAAAATGGTGTCAACACCGTGGTTATTACACAAAATTAAGACTCCAATCTTTATCAATGATTCTGGTGAGGACACTGAGTGTAATATATCCTAATTTGCGAACAATTAGAACAAATGTACATTTCTGTAAAACCTCACTCCCATTTGACCTAAAGTGTTTTAAAGTCAATAGTGTACTTTTGAGACATATTCATTCTTGTAATGTAGGAAGCTGTAAGTATGCATGTGTAATCACATTTAGTTTTAAAATTGTTATTTTCATAGTGTATTCACTGTCATTAGTAACAAGGTCAAGAAAGCCCTTTTATACCTCTAACATGTGGCTTCCTGCAGCCACTTCACCTTCTGTACCTTTTCTATATTAGCTCTGTATTGATTTCATCACAAAAAAACAATAATTAAATTAATGATTATTCAGTAGTGAACATTGATCATCATTAGTGAATTGGTGTATTGGGTAATTATTTTGTGAAGACTAGATCTTTATTTTAAAAAATAATACAATCAACCAAAATGTTTCCAGAAACTGCAGAGCTATCTGAATTTGTTTGAAGAAATAAATTAATTTATAATTTTGTGAAGTTACAAGACATCATATTCTGCCAAGACTATGTGGGCTGGGCAGTGGAGTAATGGTATTGTTACTGGGCTAGTAATCCAGAGACCCAGGTTAATGCTCTGGGGATCTGGAATCGAATCTGCCTTTGACAGATATTGAAATTGAATAAAAGTCTCAAATTAAAAAGTAATGATGACATTGTGGATGTTGTAAAAACCCGTCTGGTTCACAAATGTCCTTTTGGAAATCTGCTCTCCTAACGTGGCCTGGCCGACACGTGACTCCAGATCCACAGTAATGTTGTGGTTGATTTGTAAGTGCCTTCTGAAATAGTCTCACAAGACACGCAGTTCAAGGGCAATTGGAATGAGCAGTAAATGCTGGTCCAGACAGTGACCCCCAGCTCCCATGAATGAATAATTTTTAAGGCAGCTCATTGTTCAATCTGAAGACGAGTAAGAAACTGTCTCTTTGATTGGATTTGATTTATTATCACGTGTATTGAGGTACAGTGAAAAGTGTTGTTCTGTGTACAGTCCAGACAGATTGTTCCATACATGAAAAAACAAAGTGCGGATCTTGGCAGTTTGCTCAGTTTACAAAAGAATTTAATGACTTTGTAGACGTAGTTTATATTTTAATCACTACCCAAAACAAATTGAACATAGAACAGTCGAATGGTAATGTGTCCTCAAATAGACAGACATGAATTGGGGGAAATGGCAGAGATTTAACTGAACTATATTTTTGAAAAATTCGGCCTTCATGATGGAGAAACAGGAAAAGTCACTGAGGGAGATGAGAAAATCCAGGCTCAGTACGGATTTGCTGTCACCCCTCCTTTCTTATACATGAACGGGATTTCGGCTGCAGAACGTTTCACACCAAAACACAGGGGTCAAATATAAGCAACACATCATTCTCAATTCACTCCCATTTAACTATGTTTGACATTGTTCAAAAGCTGGGGGGGCAATTTAGCGTGGCCAATCCACCTAACTTGCACATCTTTGGGTTGTGGGGGAAACCCATGCAGACCCGTGGAGAATGTGCAAACTCCACACTAACAGTAACCCAGGGCTGGGATTCAAACCCAGGTCCTCGGCGCCGTAGGCTGCAATGCTAACAACTGTGTCAAATGCCACCCTAAATGCTTCCTATATATGGTGTGGCGATGCTGGCGTCGGACTGGGGTAGGCACGGAAAGGAGTCTTCCAACACCAGGTTAAAGTCCAACAGGTTTGGAATCACTACCTTTCGAAGCGCAGCTCCTTCCACAGGTAAATGAAGAGGTGGGTTCCACAAACACATATATAGAAAAATTCAATGATGTGAGATGGTACTTTGAATGTGAGTCTTTGCAGGTAATTAAGTCTTTACAGGTCCAGATGGTGCGACTGGAGAGAGGGATAATCACAGGTTAATGAGGGGTGAATTGTCTCAAGCCAGGACAGTTGGTAGGATTTCGTGAGAACAGGACAGATAGTGGGGGGGTGAATGTAATGCGACATTAATCCAAGGCCCCAGTTGAGGCGATAGTCATGTGTGCGGAACTTGGCTATCAGTTTCTGCTCAGTGATTCTGCGTTGCCATGCGTCCTGAAGGCTGCCTTGAAGAACGCTTACTCGAAGATCAGAGGCTGATTGCCTTTGACTGCTGAAGTGTTCCCCGATTGGAAGTGAACATTCCTGCCTGCCGATTGTCATGCAGTGGTTTAGCTCAGTGGGCTAGACAGCTGGTTTGTGATGCAGAACAAGGCCAGCAGCGTGGGTTCAATTCCTGTACCAGCTTACCCAAACAGGCGCCAGAATGTGGCAACTAGGGGATTTTCACAGTAACTTCATTCAGCGTCTGCATGGTCTCGCCAACGTACCATGCCTCGGCATATCCTTTCCTGCAGCGTATGAGATTGACAACGTTGGCCGAGTCACTAAGAGTATGTACCGCGTATCCGGTGGGTGGTGTTCCCGCGTGTAATGGTGGTACCCATGTTGATGAGCGGGCACATCTTGCAGAGGTTGCCATGGCAGGGTTGTGTGGTGTCGTGGTCACTGTAAATTACCCAGCCTTCAGGAGAACAATGGTCTGTTCGAAGTTGCGTGGTTGTTTGAAGGCAAGTAGTGGGGGTGTGGGGATGGCTTTGGCAAGATGTTCATTTTCATCAATGATGTGTTGAAGGCTGCGAAGATGATGTCGTAGTTTTTCCGCTCCAGGGAATTCATCAGGCAAATGAGGCTCTGGGAGTTCTTCCACAGACCCCAGGAGGCCTACAGCGAACACAATGAGACAACCAGTGAACCGGAACAGCAGTCCGAGAGATCTGTGGAAGATCCAGCCAGCAGGAAGGACTGGAAAACCCAACCCATTGAACCAATCCAACCAGCTGATTCTGCTGCTCCTCTTGCACGAAACCACTTAGTAAACCTGTCTCGAAAGTCATTTTTTGTCCAAATTCTGAACTCACATCTTTCTCCTCTTTTCCTGCTATCTCCCATCATGCTCTCTCAGAGCTCATCTTGTCTCTGATACTTACCCTTTGCTCCTTTGGCTCGATTCTCATTAAACTGTTGAACATCCAACT
The DNA here is from genome assembly GCF_902713615.1 of Scyliorhinus canicula. Classification (NCBI taxonomy): domain Eukaryota; kingdom Metazoa; phylum Chordata; class Chondrichthyes; order Carcharhiniformes; family Scyliorhinidae; genus Scyliorhinus; species Scyliorhinus canicula. Next base: position 227,707 of record NW_024056029.1, read on the forward strand.
TCCACATGTTTCCACGGTGTCTCCATGGAGTCAGCGTCTTTGTGCATTTCCTCTTTAGACAATCAAGTGAAGCTCCGTCCTCACACAGAACATGTGTATGGTTTCTTCCCTTAGTGAATGGTGTGTTTTTCAGGCTGTAACTGGTTAAAGCGCTTTCCACAGTCAGTTCACTGGAACACACTCACTCAGGTGTGTGTGTGTCTTGGTGCTTTTCTAATCACACGTATGTTTGAAATATTTTCCCACAAACAGAACAAACATTTTTCATTCCACATTCATAGTCTGAGGATATTCAGGTCCTGATTAATTAAGTGATACTGCCGGATCTTAATGTGATATTTAGTTTGTTTCCTGTCTGAAAATCCTCTCCTAATGCCCTGGAAAAGGAGTTTACAAAGGCCACACTATCAGTACAAGATAGAAATTCAGAGCAGATAATTCCAGTTTCTGGGGAACAGTTTTTCTCTCTTCTTTCCCCAAAGCTGTAAATCTCCAGTCCCACACACTCTCCCTCCTCCCTGGGACTGAAAACCAAATAAAGTATTAGATCATTATTTTTATATCTTTTTACCAAAGTTATTTAATTAGAGGTAAGAATATGCTTTATAAGTCACTTCATTCCTGTACGAGCCTCCCCGAACAGGCGCTGGAATGTGGCAACTAGGGGCTTTTCACAGTAACTTCATTTGAAGCCTACTTGTGACAATAAGCAATTTTCATTTTCATTTCATTTCATTCATGACTTGTGACAGACTTTAATCTGAATCATCCTGACTGAGCAGACAGAATAACAAATGTTAACCTTGTGTCGCAAAGGTTGTTTCTCCAAATCTTCCAGGGTTTCCTTTGATTAACCTCTCCCTCTTGAACTAAGTTATACCAGATATCAGACTCAGGGTCCATTCTGGTTCTCTTCCTGTTGACTAAATAACTCCAATCAAATATGGAGAAGACTGAATCCACTGTTCGGTCCCTGCACCAATCTCCATTCCTGACATACCGACTCTATCCCTCTCCCTGGCAACAGTCTGAGACTTAGCCAGTCTCTTCGTAAACTTGGTTTCACATTTGATCCCAATATGAGCTTAAACATAGAACATAGAACGATACAGCGCAGTACAGGCCCTTCGGCCCTCGATGTTGCACCGACATGGAAAAAATCTAAAGGCCATCTAACCTACACTATGCCCTTATCATCCATATGCTTATCCAATAAATTTTTAAATGCCCTCAATGTTGGCGTGTTCACTACTGTTGCAGGTAGGGCATTCCACGGCCTCACCACTCTTTGCGTAAAAAACCCACCTCTGACCTCTGTCCTATATCTATTACCCCTCAATTTAAGGCTATGTCCCCTCGTGCTAGCCACCTCCATCCGCGGGAGAAGGCTCTCGCTGTCCACCCTATCTAACCCTCTGATCATTTTGTATGCCTCTATTAAGTCACCTCTTAACCTTCTTCTCTCTAACGAAAACAACCTCAAGTCCATCAGCCTTTCCTCATAAGATTTTCCCTCCATACCAGGCAACATCCTGGTAAATCTCCTCTGCACCCGTTCCAAAGCTTCCACGTCCTTCCTATAATGAGGCGACCAGAACTGTACGCAATACTCCAAATGCGGCCGTACTAGAGTTTTGTACAACTGCAACATGACCTCATGGCTCCGGAACTCAATCCCTCTACCAATAAAGGCCAACACACCATAGGCCTTCTTCACAACCCTATCAACCTGGGTGGCAACTTTCAGGGATCTATGTACATGGACACCGAGATCCCTCTGCTCATCCACACTACCAAGAATTTTACCATTAGCCAAATATTCCGCATTTCTGTTATTCTTTCCAAAGTGAATCACCTCATACTTCTCCACATTAAACTCCATTTGCCACCTCTCAGCCCAGCTCTGCAGCTTATCTATGTCCCTCTGTAACCTGCAACATCCTTCCGCACTGTCTACAACTCCACCGACTTTAGTGTCGTCTGCAAATTTACTCACCCATCCTTCTGCGCCCTCCTCTAGGTCATTTATAAAAATGACAAACAGCAACGGCCCCAGAACAGATCCTTGTGGTACGCCACTCGTAACTGAACTCCATTCTGAACATTTCCCATCAACTACCACTCTCTGTCTTCTTTCAACTAGCCAATTTCTGATCCACATCTCTAAATCGCCCTCAATCCCCAGCCTCCGTATTTTCTGCAATAGCCGACCGTGGGGAACCTTATCAAACGCTTTACTGAAATCCATATACACCACATCAACTGCTCTACCCTCGTCTACCTGTTCAGTCACCTTCTCAAAGAACTCGATAAGGTTTGTGAGGCACGACCTACCCTTCACAAAACCATGCTGGCACTATTCCTGTAGCCAATGATGACCTAAAAATCAAAGCCAAAGGCTCAGCAATCTCTTCCCTGGCTTCCCAGAGAATCCTAGGATAAATCCCATTCGGCCCCGGGGACTTATCTATTTTCACCTTGTCCAGAATTGCCAACACTTCTTCCCTACGCACCTCAATGCCATCTATTCTAATAGCCTGGGTCTCAGCATTCTCCTCCACAATATTATCTTTTTCTTGAGTGAATACTGACGAAAAGTATTCATTTAGTATCTCGCTTATCTCCTCAGCCTCCACACACAACTTCCCACCACTGTCCTTGACTGGCCCTACTCTTACCCTAGTCATTCTTTTATTCCTGACATACCAAAGAAAGCTTTTGGGTTTTCCTTGATCCTACCTGCCAAAGACTTCTCATGTCCCCTCCTTGCTCGTCTCAGCTCTCTCTTTTGACCTCATAGAATTTACAGTGCGGAAGGCCATTCGGCCCATTGAACTGCACTGGCCCTTGGAAAGAGCACCCTAGCTACGCCCACACCTCCACTTATCCCTGTAACCCCCCTAACCTTTTTAGATACTAAGGCAACTTACCATCTTCACCTCCCGATTCGACAATTCCATTACACACCTGGCTGCTCTCCCACAGTCTACCTCTGGAAACTTAAAGCCATCCAAAAGTCTGCGATCCATGTCTTAATTCACAGCAAGTTCCTTTCCCCTATGATCCCTGTGCTCCGATACGTGCATTAGCTCCCAGTCAATTCTCACCCTTGTTTTCAAATCCCTCCATGGACTTGTCTCTTCCTGTGTCTGTCATCTCCTCCAGCTCCACAACCCCCTGAGATATCTGCACAGCTCTGATCCTGGACTCTTGTACACCCGCGATTCTAATTACTCCGCCATGGTTTTAAGTTCCTTCGGCCCCAAGCACTGAATTCCCTCCTTGAACCTCCCTGTCTCCACCTCACTTACCTCCTTTCAGACCCTTTAAAACTCACGTCTTTGACCAAGTTTTTGGTCACCTGGCCTAATATCTCCTTTTGTGTCTGGGTGTCTCACTTTGTTTTATGATGTTCCTGTGAAGTTGACTGGGATGATTTATGATGTTAAAGGTGTTATATAAATAGAAATTGTTGTTGTTGACTGTAACCCTGACCTCCTGTTTTACAATATCCCATTGGTTTCACAACAAACTCTGTCTCTGATGTTTTGCCCCCCTGCGGGTTTGCAGCCTCGATAAAGACGGCGGCGGTTAACTCAGGCCTGTCACCGGGAGCAGGCCGCAGCTGTCACCCCGCTGGATGCAAACCCGGGCCCGGAAACTTCTTATTGGGGTTTGGAGCCTCCACCGGGTTTCAGTGAAACCTGCCACTTCGCGGCTCTGCCAGAGACCTGCTCCTTTTGCGGCCTGGTGGAGACCGTGGAGCACGTTTATGTTGTCTGTCCCAGGCTGCACTCCCTCTTTGATTTCTTGACGTTGTTGTTGAGGTTTTATTTGCACTTCAGCCCCACGCTCCTGATCTATGGACACCCGGTGCGGCGAGGGGCGGGGAAGGCGGAGGACGTCCTCGTGAACCTGCTCCTGGGCCTGGCCAAACTAGCCATTTATCGGTCCAGGCAGCGGGCGAGCAAGGGGGTCGTCCAGCCCGACTGTCTGCCCCTCTTCCGCGGCCTCGTTCGTGGCCGGCTGTCCCTGGAGAGGGAGCATGTGGTGTCCACGGGCACACTGGAAGATTCCCGTGCTCGGTGGGCACCGCAGGGGTTAGATTGCCTTATCTACCCCGATTTTCACACTCTAATTTGACAGGTTTTAGATAAGTTTCTGTTCCCTTTCTTGTTCCATTTGGGTTGTGCTCCACTCGTTGTTTTAGCAGCACCCCCTTCTTTTGTTTTTTCCATCAGTTACTTTATTTTCTTTTGCTTAGTTCTTTTCACACCCAGCATCACGCTAAGGCAGATGCTGGCTTAATCCTGCATATGAACATAAATGTGCAGGTCTCAAAACTCACAAAATAATTTTTACAAAAAACGAACATCAACATCAGACATAAACTAAAGTAGTGAAGCCACCCGGCCGAGTCCAGCATCGGCACTGCGCATGCCCCAGCTCACAATGCCCTGGGAATGATTGACGGCAGTTCTGATCCAATAGGAAGAGAAGGTTGGGCCTGGAGGACCGAGTGGTTGCAGCGGGTCCTCCAACCAATCGGAGTGAATAAGGGGCGGGGTCTGAGCCCAGTCTCCCACGTGAGGTGGAGCATGCGCTGTGCCGAGTACAGTTCAGGATTGAGGTGGTGGGCTGGAGATCCCTGGTCAGATCCAGCTCGGTGAGTCCTGAGGGAGGGATGGAGCCGGCGGATGGGTCGGGAGGCTTGAATGGGGTCACCCCGAATACGAATCTCGGATATGGCAGTTGAACCGGCGAAAGGTGCTCGGGCTTTTCCCCGAGACAGGCCCGGGTGACCGGGCGCATGCGGAGGGAGCGAGAGTCCCGGCTTTGCTCCGCCTCCCATTCACTCTGATTGGCTGGAGGACCAGCCGCTCCCGGTTAGACCTCCAGCACCGCCCCCTGAGTTGGAGCAAACCCTTCAGCTTCATCCAAGGATCGAACATAGAAACATACAGCACAGAATAGGCCCTTCGCCCACGATGTTGTGCCAAACCTTTGTCCTAGATTAATTCTAGATTATCATAGAATCTACAGTCGGAAGGAAGCCACTCGGCCCATCGAGTCTGCACCGGCTCTTGGAAAGAGCACCCTACCCGAGGTCAACACCTCCACCCTATCCTCATAACCCAGTAACCACACCCAACACTAAGGGCAATTTTGGACACTAACGGCAGTTTATCAAGGCGAATCCACCTAACCTGCACATCTTTGGACTGTGGGAGGAAACCGGAGCACCCGGAGGAAACCCACGCACACACGGGGAGGATGTGCAGACTCCGCACAGACAGTGACCCAAGCCATAAATCGAACCTGGGACCCCAGAGCTGTGAAGCAATTGTGCTATCAACAATGCTACCGTGCTGCCCTTAAGAACAAATTAATCTACACTTCATTATTCTACCATAATCCATGTACCTATCCAATAGCCGCTTGAAGGTCCCTAATGTTTCCGACTCAACTACTTCCACAGGCAGTGCATTCTATGCCCCCACTACTCTCTCGGTAAAGCACCTACCTCTAACATCCCACCTATATCTTCCACCATTCACCTTAAATTTATGTTCCCTTGTAATGAACATAGAACAGTACAGCACAGAACAGGCCCTTCGGCCCTCGATGTTGTGCCGAGCCGTGATCACCCTACTGAAGCCAATGTATCCACCCCCCCCCCCCCATTAACCTTATTTTTTAGGACACTAAGGGCAATTTAACATGGCCAATCCACCTAACCCGCACATCTTTGGACTGTGGGAGGAAACCGGAGCACCCGGAGGAAACCCACGCACACACGGGGAGGACGTGCAGACTCCGCACAGACAGTGACCCAGCCGGGAACTAAACCTGGGACCCTGGAGCTGTGAAGCATTTATGCTAACCACCATGCTACCCTGTTGCCCCGTAATGGTTTGTTCCACCCGGGGAAAAAGTCTCTGACTGTCTTCTCTATCTCTTCCCCTGATCATCTTATAAACCTCTATCAAGTCATCCCTCATCCTTCTCCGTTCTAATGAGAAAAACCCTAGCACCCTCAACCGTTCCTCATAAGACCTACTCTCCATTCCAGGCAACATCCTGGTAAATCTCCTTTGCACCTTTTCCAAAGCTTCCACATCCTTCGTAAAATGAGGTGACCAGAACTGCACATAGTACCCCAAATGTGGCCTTACCAAGGTTTTATACAGCTACATCATCACCTCGCGGCTCTTAAATTCAATCCCACTGCTAATGAATGCTAGCACACCATAGGCCTTCTTCACACCTCCATCCACTTGAGTGGCAACTTTCAAAGATCTATGAACATAGACCCCAAGATCTCTCTGCTCCTCCACAATGCCAAGAACCCTTCCGTTAACCCTGTATTCCGCATTCATATTTGTCCTTCCAAAATGGACAACCTCACACTTGTCAGGATAGAAGTCTTACAACACCAGGTTAAAGTCCAACAGCTTCAAATCACTAGCTTTCAGAGCACTGCTCCTTCCTCAGGTGAATGAAGAGGTATGTTCTAGAAACATACATATAGACATAGTCAAAGATGCAAAACAATGCTTTGAATGTGAGCATTTGCAGGTAATTAAGTCTCACAGAGACAGGGGTATATCATAGTTTGCGGGCTACTTGAATAAATGTACATTTCTATAAAACCTTGCACTACCACTGTCTTTTAAAGCCAATGAAGTACTTTTGAAACATATTCACTGATGTAATGTAAAAAGCTGTAAGTCCGCATGTGTAATCACATTTAGTTTTAAAATTGTTATTTTCATAGTGTATTCACTGTCATTGGTAACAAGGTCAAGGAAGCCCTTTTATACTTCTAACACGTGGCATCCTGCAGCCATTTCCCCTTCTGTACCTTTTCTATATTAACTATGCATTGATTTCATAGCAAAAAACACTTTTATACCTCTAACACGTGGCTTCCTGCAGCCATTTCACCGTCTGTACCTTTTCTATATTAACCATGTATTGATTTCATACCACAAAACAATAATTACATTTATGATTATTCAGTGGTGAACATTAATTATCATTAGTGAATTGGTGTATTCGGTAATTATATTGCAAAGGCAGATCTTTATTTTTTAAAATAACACCTTCAACCAAAATGTTTCCACAAACTGCAGAGCTATCAGAATTTGATTGAAAAAATAAATTACTTTGTAATTTTGTGAAGTTACTGGACATCATATTCTGCCAAGACTGTGGGCTAGGCAGTGGCGTAATGGTCTTGTTACTGGGCTAGTAATCCAGAGACCCAGGTTAATGCTCTGGGGATCTGGGATCGAATCTGCCTATGACAGATATTGAAATTGAATAAAAGTCTCAAAGTACAAGTCTAACGGTGACTTTGTCGATTGTTGTAAAAACCCGTCGGGTCCTTCAGGAAATCTGCTTTCCTTACGTGGCCTGGCCTACACGTGACTCCAGATCCACAGCAATGTTGTGGTTGATTTGTAAGTGCCCTCTGAAATAGCCTCACAAGACACGCAGTTCAAGGGCAATTGGAATGAGCGGTAAATGCTGGTCCAGCCAGTGACGCCCACCTCCCATGATTGAAGAATTTTGAAGAAGGCTCAGTGAGGTACAGTGAAAAGTATTTTTTCCATATACATTTAGAGTACTGCTCCAATAAAGCTCAAAGGAAACTTGAGAAACAGAACCTCATCCTTGATCAGGCAACTTATCTTTTATTTGTATAAATTTAGAGTACCCGATTATTTTTTTTCCAAATTAAGGGGCAATTTAACATGGCCAATCCGCCTAACGTGCACAATTTTGTGTTGTGGGGTTGAAATCCATGCAGACATGGGGAAAATGTGCAAACTCCGCACGGACAGTGATCCAGGGCCGGGATTCGAACCCGAGTCCACGGTGCCGCAGTCCCAGTGCTAACCACTGCACCATATGGTGCCCTGTATTCATTAAAAATTACTGTATTAATTAGCTAACATTCTGCAACAGATGATTAAATAAGTGGTGATCATTAATTGAGTTACAATTAGTGAAACAATTTTTTTAATGCATTGGACGTGGGCGTCGCAGGCTGTGCCAGCATTTATTACCTATCCCTAATTGCCCTTGAGGGCTGG
>NW_024056029.1:235908-253193 GCF_902713615.1 Scyliorhinus canicula
AGGTGGAGAAGCTGACACCCACCCAGCCACAGGGTGGAGAAGCTGACCTCGATCCAGCCACACTGAGGCACAGGGTGGAGAAGCTGACCCCCACCCCGCGACACCGGGGCACAGGGTGGAGAAGCTGACCTCCACCCCGCCACACCGGGGCACAGGGTGGAGAAGCTGACCCCCACCCAGCCACACCGAGGCACAGGGCGGAGAAGCTGACCTCCATCCCGAGGCACAGGGTGGAGAAGCTGACCTCCACTCAGCCACACCGAGGCACAGGGTGGAGACGCTGACCTCCATCCCGCCACACCGAGGCACAGGGACAGGGTGGAGAAGCTGACCTCCATCCAGCCGCACCAAGGCACAGGGTGGAGAAGCTGACCTCCACCCAGCCACACCGAGGCACAGGGTGGAGAAGCTGACCTCCACCCAGCCACACCGAGGCACAGGGTGGAGAAGCTGACCTCGATCCCGCAATTCTGAGGCACAGGGTGGAGAAGCTGACCTCCACCTCACCACACCGAGGGTCAGGGTGGGGAAGCTGACCTCCACCCAGCCACTCCGAGGCACGGGGTGGAGACGCTGACCTCCACCCCATCACACCGAGGCACAGGGTGGAGAAGCTGACCTCCACCCCGTCACACTGAGGCACAGGGCGGAGAAGCTGACCTCCACCCAGCCACACCGAGGCACAGGGTGGAGAAGCTGACCTCCACCCAGCCACACTGAGGCACAGGGTGGAGAAGCTGACCTCGACCCCGCCATTCTGAGGCACAGGGTGGAGAGGCTGACCTCGACCCCTTCACACCGAGGCACAGGGTGGAGAAGCTGACCTCCACCCAGCCACACCGAGGCACAAGGTGGAGAAGCTGACACCCACCCAGCCACACCGAGGCACAGGGTGGAGAAGCTGACCTCCATTCAGCCACACTGAGGCACAGGGTGGAGAAGCTGACCTCCACCCCGTCACACTGAGGCACAGGGTGGAGAAGCTGACCTCCATCCCGAGGCACAGGGTGGAGAAGCTGACCTCCACCTCGCCACACCGAGGCACAGGGTGGAGACGCTGACCTCCATGTCGTCACACTGAGGCACAGGGTGGAGAAGCTGACCTCCACCCTGCCACACTGAGGCACAGGGTGGAGAAGCTGACCTCGATCCAGCCACACTGAGGCACAGGGTGGAGAAGCTGACCTCCACCCCGTCACACTGAGGCACAGGGTGGAGACGCTAACCTCCACCCCATCACACCGAGGCACAGGGTGGAGAAGCTGACCTCCACCCAGCCACACCGAGGCACAAGGTGGAGAAGCTGACACCCACCCAGCCACAGGGTGGAGAAGCTGACCTCGATCCAGCCACACTGAGGCACAGGGTGGAGAAGCTGACCCCCACCCCGCGACACCGGGGCACAGGGTGGAGAAGCTGACCTCCACCCCGCCACACCGGGGCACAGGGTGGAGAAGCTGACCCCCACCCAGCCACACCGAGGCACAGGGCGGAGAAGCTGACCTCCATCCCGAGGCACAGGGTGGAGAAGCTGACCTCCACTCAGCCACACCGAGGCACAGGGTGGAGAAGCTGACACCCACCCAGTCACTCCGAGGCACAGGGTGGAGAAGCTGACCTCCACCCCATCACACCGAGGCACAGGGTGGAGACGCTGACCTCCATCCCGTCACACCGAGGCACAGGGTGGAGAAGCTGACCTCCACCCCATCACACCGAGGCACAGGGTGGAGAAGCTGACCTCCATCCCGTCACACTGAGGCACAGGGTGGAGAAGCTGACCTCCATTCAGCCACACCGAGGCACAGGGTGGAGAAGCTGACCTCCACCCCGCCACACCGAGGCACAGGGTGGAGAAGCTGACCTCCACCCCATCACACCGAGGCACAGGGTGGAGAAGCTGACCTCCACCCCATCACACCGAGGCACAGGGTGGAGAAGCTGACCTCCACCCCATCACACCGAGGCACAGGGTGGAGAAGCTGACCTCCATCCCGCCACACCGAGGCACAGGGTGGAGACGCTGACCTCCATTCAGCCACACCGAGGCACAGGGTGCAGAAGCTGACCTCCATTCAGCCACACTGAGGCACAGGGTGGAGAAGCTGACCTCCACCCCATCACACCGAGGCACAGGGTGGAGATGCTGACCTCCACTCAGCCACACCGAGGCACAGGGTGGAGAAGCTGACCTCCATTCAGCCACACTGAGGCACAGGGTGGAGAAGCTGACCTCCATCCCGAGGCACAGGGTTGAGAAGCTGACCTCCACTCAGCCACACTGAGGCACAGGGTGGAGAAGCTGACCTCCACCCCATCACACCGAGGCACAGGGTGGAAAAGCTGACCTCCATCCCGTCACACTGAGGCACAGGGTGGAGAAGCTGACCTCCACCCCGCCACACCGAGGCACAGGGTGGAGAAGTTGACCTCCACCCCATCACACCGAGGCACAGGGTGGAGAAGCTGACCTCCACCCCGTCACACTGAGGAACAGGGTGGAGAAGCTGACCTCCACCCCGCCACACCGAGGCACAGGGTGGAGAAGCTGACCACCCCATCACACCGAGGCACAGGGTGGAGAAGCTGACCTCCACCCCGTCTCACTGAGGCACAGGGTGGAGAAGCTGGCCTCCACCCCATCACTCCGAGGCACAGGGTGGAGACGCTGACCTCCATCCCGTCACACCGAGGCACAGGGTGGAGAAGCTGACCTCCACCCCATCACACCGAGGCACAGGGTGGAAATGCTGACCTCCATCCCGTCACACTGAGGCACAGGGTGGAGAAGCTGACCTCCATTCAGCCACACCGAGGCACAGGGTGGAGAAGCTGACCTCCATCCCGCCACACCGAGGCACAGGGTGGAGAAGCTGTCCTCCACCCCATCACACCGAGGCACAGGGTGGAGAAGCTGACCTCCACCCCATCACACCGAGGCACAGGGTGGAGAATCTGACCTCCACGCCATCACACCGAGGCACAGGGTGGAGAGGCTGACCTCCATCCCGCCACACCGAGGCACAGGGTGGAGAAGCTGACCTCCATTCAGCCACACTGAGGCACAGGGTGGAGAAGCTGACCTCCACCCCATCACACCGAGGCACAGGGTGGAGAAGCTGACCTCCATTCAGCCACACCGAGGCACAGGGTGGAGAAGCTGACCTCCATTCAGCCACACTGAGGCACAGGGTGGAGAAGCTGACCTCCACTCAGCCACACCGAGGCACAGGGTGGAGAAGCTGACCTCCATCCCGTCACACTGAGGCACAGGGTGGAGAAGCTGACCTCCACCCCGCCACACCGAGGCACAGGGTGGAGACGCTGACCTCCACCCCATCACACCGAGGCACAGGGTGGAGAAGCTGACCTCCACCCCGTCACACTGAGGCACAGGGTGGAGAAGCTGACCTCCACCCCGCCACACCGAGGCGCAGGGTGGAGAAGCTGACCTCCACCCCATTACACCGAGGCACAGGGTGGAGAAGCTGACCTCCATCCTGCCACACCGAGGCACAGGGTGGAGAAGCTGACCTCCACCCAGCCACACCGAGGCACAGGGTGGAGAAGCTGACCTCCACCCCATCACACCGAGGCACATGGTGGAGAAGCTGACCTCCATCCAGCCACACCGAGGCACAGGGTGGAGAAGCTGACGTCCACCCAGCCACACCGAGGCACAGGGTGGAGAAGCTGACCTCCATCCAGCCACACCGAGGCACAGGGTGGAGAAGCTGACCTCCACCCCATCACACCGAGGCACAGGGTGGAGAAGCTGACCTCCACCCCATCACACCGAGGCACAGGGTGGAGAAGCTGACCTCCATCCCGTCACACTGAGGCACAGGGTGGAGAAGCTGACCTCCACCCCAACAAAACTAAGATACTAAGATTGGTGGAGTTGCAGATAGTGAGGTGGACTGTCAGAGAATACAGGAAAATATAGATAGATTGGAGAGTTGGGCAGAGAAATGGCAGATGGAGTCCAATCCAGGCAAATGCGAGATGATGCATTTTGGAAAACCTAACTCAAGAGCAGACTATATGGTCAATGGAAGGGTCCTGGGGAAAATTGATGTCCAGAGAGATCTGGGAGTTCAGGTCCATTGTATCCTGAAGGTGGCAACGCAGGTTTATAGAGTGGTCAAGAAGGCATACAGCATGCTTGCCTTCATCGGACGGGATATTGAGTACAAGAGTCAGCAGGTCATGTTACAGTTGTATCCGACTTTGGTTAGGCCACATTTGGAATACTGCGTGCAGTTCTGGTCGCTACATTACCAGAAGGATGTGGATGCCTTGGAGAGGGTGCAGAGGAGGTTCACCTGGATGTTGCCTAGTATGGAGGGTGCTAGCTATGAAGAAAGGTTGAGTAGATTAGGATTGTTTTCGTTGGAAAGACGGAGGTTGAGGGGAGGCCTGATTGAGGTCTACAAAATTATGAGAGGTATGGACAGGGTGGATAGCAACAAGCTTTTTCCAAGAGTGGGGGTGTCAGTTACAAGGGGTCACGATTTCAAGGTGAGAGGTGAAAAGTCTACGGGAGATGTGCGTGGAAAGTTTTTTACGCAGAGGGTAGTGGGTGCCTGGAACGCTTTGCCAGCGGAGGTGGTAGAGGCGGGTACGATAGCATCATTTAAGATGCATCTGGACAGATATATGAAAGGGTGGAGAACAGAGGGAAGTAGACCTTGGAAAATAGGCGACAGGTTTAGATTAAGGATCTGGATCGGCGCAGGCTGGGAGGGCCGAAGGGCCTGTTCCTGTGCTGTAATTTTCTTTGTTTGGTCTTTGTTTAAACCCGCCTGCGAACAATCAGCAAGGTGAAGGCTGCAGCTCTGGCAGATCCAACACCCCGAATATGGCTTCTAGGGGATCGGGCTCCACGTCCACATGTAAACACCCTGAAATGGTGCTGAACACAGTCCTCCAAAACCTTTTCAACTTTGGGCAGGACCAAAACATATGTACGTGATTCGCAGGGCCCCTCCCACATTGCTCACAGACATCCTCCACTCCTTCAAACAGCTGGCTCAGCCTAGGTTTGTGAGGTGCGCCCTGTATATTACCTTCAGCTATATCAGTCCAGGCGTCACACAGGAAGTCAAGGCATTTACCCTCCGCAGCACATCACACCATAGACCCTCTTCCAGGACCACCCTAAGTCTTCTTCCCACTTCGCCTTAACCCCCTCCATAGACACCCCAACATCCTCCAAGATCCTCCCGTAAATTACCGAGACAACACCCCTCTGACAGCACCGCCTCCAGCAACAAGGTAGGCGCAATCGGGAAGACCTTCTTCACAAAGTCCTGCACCTGCATATACCTAATGTGTTCAGCAGCCCAAACGTCTCGTCCAACTCCTTCAAACTCGCAAATCACCCTCTGAGAAAATCCATCATTTCCTTAATCCCCCTCTCTTCCCATCTCCAAAACATTGCATTAAATCTCCCTGGCTCGAACTCATGATTCCCTCTGATTGGCATCCCTCCCAAGCCAGCTCCCAACCTAAAATTCTGTCTAAACTGCCTCCAGATCTTCAACGTGGCAACCACCACTGGACTCACCATCTTCTCCCTTGGGGCCATTGAGAGTAACGCCGTCGTCAGCTCGAACACTCCAGCAAGAACCCGTCTTCATCCTCACTCACACAGCGCACCCCCCCCCCCCCCCCCAACAAATGTGGGAGGCCTAACTCCCTCTGCAATATTTCCTTCCTAATCCACGCCACCTTCCCACCCAAACGAGATCAGTCTGTCGACCCTCCTAAAAAACGCTTTGGGCAAAACGACCGGCAGACACTGCAACAAAAACAGGAATCACGGCAAAACATTCATCTTTCCTGCCTGCCAACGACAGAGGGAGATTATCCCAGCTCAGCAAATCAGCCTTCACCCTCCCCACCAAGCTGGTGAAGTTAAAATTCCGAAGCCCTGCCCAATCTTGGGCCACCCGCACCCCCAAATACCAATAATGAGACGCTGCCAGGCAAAATGCCCCCACCCCCCGCCACCTATCCCACCTCCCACTTCCGGAGGGGAGACCGCAAAATACTCACTTTTCCCTCAATTCAATTTGTATCCTGAAAACGTTCCAAATCTCTGGTGCAATTCCATTATATTCCCCACCAAAGAGCTTGGCTCTGAAATATACAGGAACAAATATTCTGCACTGAAGGACACCCACCACAACCCAAGCTCCTCATCTCAATAGACAAGAGCTCTATAGCCATTGCAAACAGAAGAGGGGACCTGGCAGATCCCTGTCTCGTTCCCCGGTGCAATGCTAAATACCCAGAGTTCATACTATTGGTGGACATGCTCATCATCGGCTCCTTATACAGCAGCTGCACACATGCCATAAACTTCAGCCCAATCCCACCACCAAATAACTCCATGCCACTCGATCAAATGCCTTCTCCACCTCCACCACCATCTCATCCCCCTCCCCTCTGCCGGAGAGAGTACCACGTTTAAAAACCTCCTTACATTAGAGAACAGCTGTCTTCCCTTTACGAACCCCGTCTGTCTTCCCCAATCACCTCTGTGAGGTACCCTTCCAACCTTAACACCAATACCGTTAACGCCAATACCAAAAACACCAGTCGGGTCCCGCCGCCATCCCTGCCTACATTCTCTCAATCGCCACCTCCCCATGCAATTAAATCCCACATACTCAATCACCGCCCCTCTCTTGTGACAGAAGCTCTGGTCTGCAGTAACCCCTCATCCATTTTCTACCCTTCTCCAAAACTGTATCTTTGGGCAGCACGGTAGCATGGTGGTTAGCATAAATGCTTCACAGCTTCAGGGTCCCAGGTTCGATTCCGGCTTGGGTCACTATCTGTGCGGAGTCTGCACGTCCTCCCCGTGTGTGCGTGGGTTTCCTCCGGGTGCTCCGGTTTCCTCCCACAGTCCAAAGATGTGCGGGTTAGGTGGATTGGCTATGCTAAATTGCCCATAGTGTCCTTAAAAGTAAGGTGGGGGGGGGGGGGTTGTTGGGTTACGGGTATAGGGTGGATACATGGGTTTGAGTAGGGTGATCATTGCTCGGCACAACATCGAGGGCCGAAGGGCCTGTTCTGTGCTGTACTGTTCTATGTTCTATGTATCCATCTAATGCAATAATCTGTATTCTCACAAGTAGGCTTACATTAAGGCTGAAATTAAGTTACTGTGAAAAGCCCTGATCGCCACATTCTGGCGACTGTTCAGGTACACTGAGGGAGAATTCAGAATGTCCAAATTACCTAACAAGCACGTCTTTCGGGACCTGTGGGAGGAAACCGGAGCACCCGGAGGAAACCCACGCAGACACAGGGAGAATGTGCAAGCTCCAAACAGACAATGACCCAACCCGGGTCCCTGGCTCTGTGAAGGAACAGTGCTACCCACTGTGCTACCATGCTGCAGTGCGTGATCTGAGATCACTATTGCCGAGCACTCAGACTTCGCATTTCCAGCGAACAACGCATTTCCGACAAAAAAGTCAATTCTCGAAAACACCTTGTTCACCAAGAAGAAAAACGAATACCCCCGAACCCTTGGGTACAAAAACCCCCACGGGTCTACTCCCCCCCCCCCCCCCCCTTCATGAGCCCAGTCAATGCTTTCGCCCCCAACCGCCCCCCCCCCCCCCCCCCCCCCCACCACTACGTCAGCGAGGGTGGCTTGGTCCTGTCCACCTTTGGTTCCAGCACTATTCTCCAATCCCCGCCCCCTACTATCAGCTGATGGTTATCCAGATCCGGGATGGCACCCAGCACTCTCCACACAAATCCCGCATCGTCCCAATCGGGGCCATATTAACTTGCTAGCGCCACCAACCTCCCCTCCAACGCACCCCTCACTATAATTATCTGCCCCCCGACCAGCCACCAGCTATTTCACCTGAAACTTTACCCTCTTCCCCAACAATATAGCCCCCCCCGAGCCCGACTATCAAACCCCGAATGAAACAACTGACTCACCCAATCCTTCCAAAACTTCACCTGATCCTTCACCCTTTTGTTACTATTGAACCCCTCCCCCCTCCCAGAATCACCCATTCACCTCCTCTTGCAAACACCTCACCCAGTATCGATCCCCTCCTCCCACCATTCACACCTCCCAGGTCCATCGAAATCTGCTCGACCAGGCTCCAACAACCACGGCCCCTCTCCACACCACACTCCCGTTCACTAGCCAAATTTTGTTAGCTCGTGCGATGACCCCCACCAGAGACCCCTCCTCTCCACCCCTTCCTCAGTAACCTCCCACATGTCCAAAAACCCACCTTCCTTAAACCAAAGAACAATACTGAACCTCACCCAGAAAGAAACAAGAAAAAGCAAAACCCAAAACACATGGGAACAAACCCGCCCCCATTCAAAACACCCAATCAAACAGAAAGCACTCCCGAAGACAAACACTATCCCTGTCCCCACCAACCAAATCCCAACGCTCATCTCAGTCCCAGTCCTTCAGCTTTAACGAACGCCTCCACCGCCTTAAAATAAAAATCCCGAGAATTGTGAGTCACTCTCAACTTCGCAGGTTAGACCACTCCGAATCTCACTCCGCTGCCATATAATGCCGCCCTCTCCCCGCCAAAGACCGTCTGCCAACTCTGCAGCTCCACCATCAGGTCTTGGTATGTTCATATGCCAATGTCTTCCCACACCTCGCCTCTGCTTCACCCAGCTCAAAACCCTCTCCTTCACGTGGTCGCTGTGGAAGCAGAATTTACCCGCCCTTGGTGGCTCATTCGCTTTAGGCTTCGGCCTGAGCGACCAATGTGCCCTGTCCAACTCATAGTGGGAGGGATCTTCCCCCTCCCCCATCAACTCCTCAAATACCCTCACAAAGTACTCGGTCGGACTCAGGCCCTCCACCCCCTTGGGCAGGCCCACAATTCTCAAATTTTGTCTTCTCGACCTGTTCTCCAGGTCCTGCACATTGGCTCTGAGCCCTTTGTTCACCTCGGCCACCCTCCGCAGCTCCTCACTGATAGGTCTGTACTTTGGTTAATATATCTGAAGTGTCGCCACACTAATATATTACTCTGCAGAACTTGAAACTGAGCTTCATGTGTGAAGTAATTTGTCTTTTATTCAGTTAGTTTCAGATATCTCTTGAACAGGTCAGTTTGCAAATACAGAGTATTTACAGTTAGTTTTGTCTAAGCAAATACAGAGCACTGAGTTGAATTCAATAAAAGGTACAGCTCTTGATAATTTCTTCTAACTGAATACACGATACAGAGAAGTTGAAAATAAACAAAATGGCGGTTCAAAGCGAAAGTGCAGAAAGTAGCTTCAGAAATTAAGTAAGGTGATTCTGGAATGAATTGTTGAAAATCGGCAGTACTTTTTAAGGTTATAGCTATTACCAATGTCTGTCCCCTTTCTGGCTGTGATTGGGTTAAAGTAATTATAATATTATTTAATCCGATTGAGATTTCTGTCCACCAAATTTAGGTATGGGGTGATTGAAATACATATTTCATATGAGCCTTATCCGTTGTCATGAAAACAGTTTCGGGGAATATGGCCCAGAAACTTTAAATTAACAAAATGTGTCCTTGCTCTGCCTGGCTTCTTTATCTTGATGTTTCTCGTGCGATTCAGCATTTTTACTGTCCTGTTTGCAATTTGGGTTTTTTAACAAATCATTTTAAGAATCCATTTTAACTCTTGGGCCATTTATTCTTTTACACTTGTGAGACTAAAAAGGTAATTTATACTAAAAGGTAAATTCTATCACTCACTCATCGAGGTGAACACTGTATTTAATGCAATTCATGTCCATTCTATTAATCCCTTTAACTGGGCTGGGGTATAACATTAATGGAAACAAATAAGAACTGTCAGAACGAACATGATTCAGCCCTGGGTTTAATATCAAATCCCTGTAATCACATGTGAACTCTCTGGTGTTTCAGACAATTGGATGGATCAGTGAATCCTCTATCACACACGGGGCAGGTGAACGGCTTCTCCCCGGAATGGATTCGCTGGTGTTTCATCAAATCCCTTCTGCTTTTAAAGCTCTTCTCACAGTCAGAACATTGAAATGGTCTCTCATTAGTGTGAACAAGTGTATGTGACCAAAGCTGCGATTTCAAAGCGAATCCCTTCCCACACTCAGCGCAGGTAAAGGGTTTCTCCCCAGTGTGAACTCGCTGGTGATTCTGAAGACTACATGCATGAGTGAAACTCTTCCCACACTCAGTGCAAGTAAATGCTTTCTCTTCAATGTGAACTTGCTGGTGATCCCGAAGACTAGATGGACGAGTGAAACTCTTCCCACACTCAGTGCAAGCGAATGCCTTCTCTTCAGCGTGAACACGCTGGTGTCTAAGAAGGAATGTTGACCTAATGAATCCCTTCCCACACACGGAGCAGACGAATGGCCTCTCACCAGTGTGGACAAATTTGTGCTGAGTGAGATGGGAAGAGCAAGTGAATCTCTGCCCGCACTCAGAGCAGTGGAATGGTCTCTCCCCAGTTTGAACCCGTAGATGTTAAGTGAGGTTGGATGAACACCGGAAGCTCTTCCCACACTGAGAGCAATCGTACGGTTTCTCTCCAGTGTGAAATCGCTGGTGTGTCGTTAGGCTGGATTCCCAGGTGAATTCCTTTCCACAGGTGGAGCAGGTGAACAGCCTCTCTCTCGTGTGAACACGTTGATGATTAATTAGACCCCCAGCATTCTTATAGCTTTTCCCACAGTCGGAGCAGTTGAAAGTCCTCTCCCTGGTGTGACTATGTCGATGAATTTCCAGCCCCGATGGGGATCTGAATTCTTTCCCACAGTCCCCACATTTCCCCATGCTGCCGGCGTCCTTGTGTTAACAAGGCAGTGACGTTGGGGTATTGTCACTGGACTAATAATCTAGAGACCCAGGGTAATGCTCTGGGGACCCAGGTTCAAATCCCACCGCGGCAGATGGTGAAATCTGAATTCAATAAAGATCTGGAATTAAAAGTCCAACAATGACCATGAAACCATTATCATTTGTTGTAAAAACCCATCTGGTTCACTGATGTCCTTCAGGGAAGGAAATCTGCCATCCTTACATGGTCTGGCCCACATGTGACTCCAGATCCATAGCAATGTGGTTCGCTCTCAAAAGCCTTCAGGGATGGGCAATAACCACAACCAGCGATGTCCACATCCCATGAACAAACTTTTTTAAAAAACAGGGTGGATATCAGTTGAAGCCTCGTCCACATGCAGACACAAATGCGGTTTCTCCCCACTGTGAATGGTGTGATTTTTTTTTCAGGCTGTGTAACTGGAACACTCTCACTCGGATGTGTGTTGTGTGGGTCTCGGTGCTTTTCCAGTCACACTGATGTTTCCACAGTCAGTTCACTGGAACAGTCAAACTGGAGTGTGTGTTGTCTGGGTCTTGGTGCTTGTCCAGTCACACTGATGTTTCAGATCCTTGCCCAGAAAGAGAACAGACAAGCATTTCTCCTTCCACATTCAGTGGCTGATGATATTCAGATCCTGATGAACGTGTCAAATCCTCTCCCTCCAATCCCCTGTAAAAGGAGTTGACAGTGTCAGTACCACTTTCATTCAAGGATGGAAATTCAGAACAAATAATTCTGATTTCTAGAGAGTATTCTTCCCTCTCTTGTTTCCCCAAATATCATCACAGATCATCATAGAATTTACAGTGTAGAAGGAGGCCATTCGGCCCACCAAGTTTGCAGCGGCCCCTGGAAAGTGCACCCCACACTATCCCCGTAACCCTACCTGACCGTTTTTGGACACTGAGGGCAATTTTTCATGGCCAATCCGGTTAACATGCACATCTCTGAACTGACAAAGGGAGAATGTGAAGACTCCACACAGACAGTGATCAAGCCTGGAATCGAACCTGGGACCCTGGCGCTGTGATGTAACTGTGCTAACCACTATGCTATCCAATCAAAGTAAAAGAAAGCAAAATCCCAACAAAAACAAAGGAAAGCTAGGGCACAGTGGTTTACAACGCTGCCTCATGGCACTGGGGACCCAGGATCCATCCCGGACCCGGGTCACTGTCCACGTAGAGTTTGTACATATTCTCCGTGTCTGCGTGGGTCTCACCCCCACAACCCAAAACATATGTGGAGGCTAGGTGGATTGGACACACTAAATTTCCCCTTAATTGGATCAAAAATAATTGGGTGCTATGAATTTGGGGGGAAAAAAACAAAGTAAAGTTTTTTAACTGAACCAGAATGTTGCTTTTAGTGTCTCAGAAACACTCTGCACCCTGAGGTAACAAAAGTTGTGGAAGGAATCAAGTGTACTGGTGGACAACTTATGGTCCCACTCTTGGGCCACCTGAACATGGTCAAGACCACAGAAGAGAGGCCAGCAGCCAGAGGAATCCCTACATTCTCCCCCATAGGACTCCCCATCTGGATCTACAAATTGGTGTTTTCAACAGATCAGGAGCAGACCCTCCGCTCCGACTAGCCCACACCCCTCTGTGCAGCAAAGCTGATCTTCTGAAAGAGCATCCTGCCGAAACCCACTCCCCCCCACCCTGCCCCCATAACCCCACCTATCCTGCAGATATTTGGGTTGTGGGAGGACAGAAGAGCACCGGAAGAAACACACGCAGACACAGGGAGAATGTGCAAACTTCACAACGACAGTCACCCAAGCTATGATTAGAATTGGGGTCTCTGTCACTGTGAGGCAGCAGCGCCAACCACAGTGCCGCTAATGAACAATTGTAACCTACTGTGAATGTACTTTGTAAGCACTAGGACCCAGTTGGAAAAGAGCATTCTCTCTTACGTCACTATGACGCCAGCGCATGCGCTCTTCACCTCGCTGAACCAACATGGCGGCCGCTCATCTGGGCCTGATCCCAGGTACGGGACCCAGAGCCACAAACTCGCGCCGCAGGGTCTTATTTAGGGTTTGCGGCCTTCACTGAAGAGTTGAGAAACTCTCCCCTTCCAGAGCTGCTCCGTCACCACCCTGGGATTCCATATCCTGACCAGTTTATTGCAGCCCATCTGCACCCGGTTCCCTCCGACTCGGAACAGAGGAGCTACCCAGAATACCCCGCGGCTGGCTGGCCCTGGAGCATGCGCACTCAGCGCCTGGGCAATGAGAGAGTTGGATAGAGCGGTTTCTGAACCGCGGGGGATTGTGGGAGATATGTCCACCATTCATCAGCGACAAGAAGTCAAGTGTTTTATTGGAGGCTGACCGCAGATCAGAATTGAACTTGTAATTCTGTTCCTTTCTCTCCCCAGATACGGTCTAACTTGATTAGTATGTGCAGCATTTGCTCTTTATATTTTGATATTGGAACATCTGAAGTGTTTTTGCTTTTAAAAATTTCATTCATATGATGTTGACGTTGCTGGCGAGGCCAGTATTTATTGCCCACCCATAACTGTCTTGAGCAGGTGGTGGGGAGCTGCCTTGGTGAACTGCTGCACTCCATGTGGTGTAGATACAGCCACAGTGCTATCAGGGAGCGAGTTCCAGGATTTTGACCCAGTGACAGTGAAGGAACAGTGACATATTTGCAATTCAGGATGGTGAGTGACTTGGAGGTGAACTTCCAGGTGATGGGATTTCCATGTGTCTGTTGCCGTTACCCTTTGTGGATGTGGGTTTGGAAAGTGCTGCATAAGGAGCCTTGGTGAGTTTCTGCAATGAATCTTGTAGATGGTACACACTGCTGCCACTGTTGTGGACGGAGTGGATGTTTGTGAATCAGGTGCCAAGCAAATGGGCTGCTTCGTCCTGGATAGTGTCAAGCTTCTTGAGTGTTGTTGGAGCTGCACTCATCCAGGAAAGTGGAGAGTATTCCATTACATTCCTGACTTGTGTCGTGTACGGCATGGTAACACAGTGGTTGGCACTGTTGCTTCACAGCGCCAGGGTCCCAGATTCGATTCCAGGCTTGGGTCACTGTCTGTGTGGAGTCTGCACATTCTCCGTGTCTGCGTGGGTTTCCTCCGGATGCTCCGGTTTCCTCCCACAAGTCCCGAAAGACGTGCTTGTTAGGTAATTTGGACATGCTGAATTCTCCCTGTGTACCCGAACAGGCACCTGAGTGGCGACTCGGGGCTTTTCATTACAGTGTCAACAATGTAAGCCTACTTGTGACAATAAACATTATTAATTAAAATGTGATCATACAAATGCTGCTCCATTGGGGAGAAACCGTGCCAATGTGGAGGCTGTGGGAAGGGATTCAATTACCCGTCTGAACTTCATGTTCATCACTGCAGTCACACCCGGGAGAGACCATTCACCTGCTCTGTGTGTGGTAAAGAATTTACTAAATCATCCCACCTTGTGAGACACCAGCGAATTCACACTGGGGAGAGACCCTTCACCTGCTCTGTGTGTGGAAAAGGCTTCACAACCTCATCCCACCTCCTGTCACACCATCGTATTCACAGTGAGGAGAGACCTTTTCAATGTTCTGACTGTGAGAAAAACTATACAAGGAAAAATGATCTGTTGAACCACTCACTCACACAGGGGAGAGGCCGTTCACCTGCTCAGTGTGTGGGAAAGGATTCGCCCGTTCATTCGATCTGTTGACACACCAATTTGTTCATACTGATGAGGCCCTTTAAATGTCATGACTGCGAGAAGTGCTTTAAAAGCCCGAAGGATCTGCTGACACATGAACACACTCACACCAGGGAGAGACCTTTCATCTGCTCTTTCTGTGGGAAAGGTTTCACTTGGTTGTCCAACCCATTTAATCACCAGCGTGTTCACACTGGGGAGAGGCCATTCTCCTGCTCCTTGTGTGGAAAGAGATTCAGTCGTTCATCCACACTGCTGAGACACCAGCGAGTTCAGAAGTTACTGCAGGGATTGGATTTGGATTCTGCTGTTACTCACATCCAGGCTGAACCATCTTCACGCTGACAGCTGGAGTTTGTTGCTGCTGATATTAATAAGCCTGAAAGCTGGGGTGTGCATTGATGATCTGTATAAATATTGACAGAATCAGCTTTGATTCGGACACTATTTTAAATATATTATTTCTCCAGTGATAAGAGTAAACCGATTGATCTCCTGTTACTGACTGGGACATTTTTGGGGCCTTTTCTTAATCTGGGTTATTTCTGTTTTTTAAAAATAAATTTAGAGTACCCAATTCATTTTTGTTATCCAATTAAGGGGCAATTTAACGTGGCTAATCCACCTACTCTGCACATCCTTAGGGAACACGCAAACACGGGGAGAATGTGCAAACTCCACATGAACAATGACCCAGAACCGGGATAGAATCTGGGACTTCGGCGCCGTGAGGCAGGGGTGCTAACCATTGCACCACCGTGCTGCCCTAAATGAGAAGCATTTTAAATGTTTCTTTTAAAAAAAAATTTAATTACCCAATTATTTTTTCCAATTAAGGAGCAATTTAGCATGGCCAATCCACCTACTCTGCACATTTTTGGGTTGTGGGGGCGAAACCCACGCAGACACGGGGAGAATGTGCAAACTCCACACGGACAGTGACCCAGAGCCGGTATCGAACCTGGGACCTCAGCGCCGTGAGGCGGTTGTGCTAACCACTAGGCCACCGTGCAGCCCTATTTTAAATGTTTCTACCCGGTTCTGAACCGGGACTCTGGGTTATTTGTTTTCCCCTGGTTCACCTTTTCCCAGATTAAACTCCAAGCTTTCATCAATCCTATTAATCTGTTGAAGACATTGGGCAGTTGGCGAAATCCACCTGATGTTGGTGTCTATCGGAGGATTTCCCAGTTTTCTGATATTCCATTGTGGTTCTGGTTTTGATGTAATGATCGGAATTTCAATGCTGATGATGGAGGGCCTGTGCTGTCAGAACTACAGAATCGTTACAGTTCAGGAAGAGCCCATTCGGCCCATCGAGTCTGTGCTGACTTTCTGAAAGAACATTCTACCTAGCCCCACTCCCGTGCCTCATCCCCGTAACCTTGCACATTCTTTCTTTTCAGATAGAAATCCAATTTTCTTTGAATACCTCGATCAAACTTGCCATGTTAAAATCTCTTATTATCTTCAAAATAAGAATCACAAGTCCGGTTGATTGGAGGTTTCCAAAAAATACAACTTTATTGCTAATTATTCACCTTGATTCTCTTACATAAAAATAAATCAAAATTCAGGTCAAATAATACATTACTAAGGCTTTTATGCAACTTTTCTTGAAAGAATGTGAGCTTTGTACAGTAATTCTCATATTTTTGATCTGAAACCATGTTTCAGAGCAGCACGGTAGCTTCACAACGGCAGTAACCCGGATCCAATTCCCGGCTTGGGTCATTGTCGGTGCGGAGTCTGCATGTTCTCCCCGTGTCTACGTGGGTTTCCTCCAAGTGCTCCAGTTTCCTCCCACAAGGTGGGCGTGTTATTGGACATTTTGAATTCTCCCTGTGTACCCAAACAGGCACCGGAATGTGGCGACTCGGGATTTTCACAGTAACTTCATTGCAATGTTAATGTAAGCCTACTTGTGACAATAATAAACATCATTATGTCATTGGCTTTTTGGACATTCCATTTTCTAAGTACTAAATTTAAAATTATACTGTATCAATTCTTAAAGGTACCAACTAAATAAATCAATAAATCTATAATTCCCCCCGCCCCCCTTTTGATTGTTCAAAATAAAAATTGAATAGATCAATTACAATAGTACAAAGTAAAGAGACAAATGCCATAAAAATAAACACATTTGCAGTCTTTGATGAGAAATTAATAGTAAGCACCTTTCATATCTGACTATTTCAGGGCTTTTTGATGTTTTTGACATTCTTTTACAGATACATTTGATTATCAGAAATACAAGATGTATCGCAAAAATAGCTACAAAGAACATAACCAGGCCTTGTACCACTGAAACTCTTAAAGATTCCAACTACTCCACATCCCAACTCCAAGAGTGCAGGACTCGGGTTGTTTGAGATTTTCAACCTCACTTTTAATGTGTTTTGCCAAATTAATGATCTGTTTTGAGCGATCTGGAATGTAAGTACAACATTCCGATCCGATCAGGGCACATGTCCACCTTTCTTGGCCAGAATATAATCAGGAGCTATTCGAATTTGCAAGGCCACAGTATGGATAGCTCGCATTTCAGAGGAAATCCTGAACAGGGCTGTTGAGGTGTCATTCGCTACCTTTTCTATGATGACTGCCAGTTTATTAACTCTTTGGCTGTCTTTGTATCACCATTTTAAAAAAAACAAAGCGTAAAACTTGTCATGTGCAGGAATGGCACGTTTACTTCTTTGGACTGATAGTTTGTATCAGTAATTGT